>NC_136057.1:1959619309-1959807060 GCF_964261635.1 Lissotriton helveticus
ATTAACTGCGGTTCAAGGTAGGCCACAAGCACTTTCAGTTTACCGTGCTCCCCTTCGGCCTTACCAGTGCCCCTTGGGTGTTCACCAAGTGTTCGCGGTGGTCGCAGCTCATCAGCGCAGGTTAGGGGTGTCAGTCGTCCCCTACCTCGATGACTGGCTGTTGAAGGCATCCTCGTTTCCGGCAGTCGTCTTCCACCTTCAGACTACAGTAGACCTTCTGCATTCGCTGTGGTTCTCTATAAACATGCAAAGTCACACCTGACTCCTTCTCAGATGCTCCCTTTCTTTGGAGCTGTGCTGGACAGAGTGCAGGTTTGGGCCTATCCTCCCGAGCATAGAGTCTGGGATATTCGGGTTATGATTCTGATGTTTCAGCCTCAATCCTGGATTTCAGTGAGACTGACTCTGAGACTGTTGGGACTCATGGCCTCCTGCATTCTGTTGGTAAAGCATGCCAGGTGGTGAATGTAGGCTCTGCAGTGGGACCTGCAGTTTCAATGGGCACTGCATCGAGGGAATCTCACCGACATGGTCCACATCTCAGAAGGAACTGCAAGAGATATGCAGTGGTGGTTGACGAACCGCAATGGGGTTTATGGTCGACCCTTCTCCCTTGCTCAACCAGATTTCACAGTAGTGACAGATGCGTCACTTTTGGGATAGGCTGGCCATCTAGGAGAGGTGGAGATCAGGGGACACTGGTCTCCAGCTCCACATTAATTTATTGACGCTCCGGGTGATTCGGTTGGTATTGAAGGCATTTCTTCCATCTCTCAAGGGGAAACCGGTGCAAGTGTTCACGGACAACACCACCACCATGTGGTACTGCTACAAACTGGGCGGGGTAGGGTCGTGGACCCTTTGTTGAGAGGCCCTGCGTCGCTGGACATGGCTGGAACAGCAGGTCATAAACCTGGTGGTTCAACTCCTGGCAGGTTCTCTTAATGCCAGGGCGGATTAACTCAGCTGTCGATGCCTAGTGGATCATGAAGGTTGTCTCCGTTTGGAGGTGGCGCAAGGTCTCTTTAAAGCAGTGGAGAGAACCGGGGTTAGATTAGTTCGCCTCCAAAGAGAACGCGCAGTGTCAGAAGTACTGCACGCTGGAGTTTCCAAGGCGGCTATCGCTCGGGTACGCCTTTCGTCACGAGTGGAGCACAGGCCTACTGTATGCCTTTCTGCCCAGATGCTCTTATTATCTCATTGAATAAATCAAATAAGTTTGTCTGAGAAGTCTGCCTCCTAAAAAAGAAAATATGGTTTATGCATGGTTTATGCACTTTAACATTCCCAACTACAAAATGCACCCTTCAGTTGTTTTTTAACTCGGGCAGTGGGAAGACAGATACATTTTCTAAATTCCTGCCCTTCAAAGGAACTGGATTGAAAAACGGGCCTCTTTCAATTTAATGTTTATAGCAAACCCCCCAGTCCATATCTCAATCGGAAATTCAAATTCCAGGATGTTCTACCCTCCTCGAGCCACATGAGCACATTCCACCCCAACATTAGCAGTTCCTTTGCAAACATAGGCCCAGATATTATAAATATTGAAGCACTAAGCGTTCAGAATTGTATCGACAATGAATTTTCAGGCCTTCGAAGTTGTTACATGTGTGTTCATTATATGTATTATGCACTTTATTATAGAAATAAAGTTGAGACGGTTCCCCTGAAAAGGCTCAAAACGCCGAAACGCGCGTCGTGTGTTATCCGACCGCCAGCCCCTGAAAAAGATTTGTTAACACAGGAACTTCCTCTCCTAGTTTTACATTTAAGTTTTGTTTAGCACTGTAATGTATTGTTTGTCATGTATATATTCCGTGTATATGTCATGCACATATGAGGTTATGAATTGAAACCATGAACCAAATGAATTATAAAAATGTCTAAATAGCAAAAAAGATAATTAAGAATTAATTTAAAGAATAAAATAGTTTTATATCAGAACAAATTCTATGGAGTGCTATGTTCATGTTTGATTCCCATGCAACCTCGCACAGAATTAGGCCTGTTGTTGTCATTTATGACATGATATAATATAGTTCTTGTATCTAGCATATTCATTTACCCCATTGTACTCTTTTCCCTACTGCTAGCAAGACTCATTGTTTTCAGTAGGGGTCCCCTTCTTTCAAAATTGCAGACTCCTTTGTCTCCAAAGCCTTCACTGGCATTGGCGTATACAGAGTGTCCAACTTGAGCCCCCTGGCTCAAGCCCCATATCCTCCTCCTTTCTTCCCCTGTAACACCAGAGAAGCAGCAGTAGATTTGCTGTGAATGAGCATGTGTTGCGAGTGGGAATATGGGTTTCCTCCTTTCTACAGGCCTGGAAGTCCATATCTTCAGACCAGTGGTTCCTTCAGATTGTGGGAAAAGGTTACACCCTACCCTTCACCTGCAAACCCAGCATATCCCAATCGGCATTCCCCTTCATCTAAGGACCATGCACAGATCCTGCAACAGGCAATGATGGAGTTTTTTTGCAGAATAGAGCAGTGCAATTGGTAGAGCAGGACAGCTGAAAAGGGTGCTGCTGTTGGTACTTCCGGTTTCCTAAGAATGATGGTGGTCTTAGACTGATCCTGGACTTCAGGATCCTGAACGGGCTCCTATGCAAGGAAACATTCTGAATGTTGTCCCTTGCTCAGCATTTAGTGGCGCTAGATGCAGATTACTGGATGGTGACATCCCCACAAGGAAGATGACCGACCCAGAAGCTGGACCACATTTGTGTTGTCATAATACATCGATTGTTACAAGGCAGGACAGAGTGGACGATCAGCTCTATGTTGGCTTCGGCAATGCTACGATGGGCAAGTCTGTGCTAAAGTACACATTTCACATTGGGTCTCATCTACATCAAGAAAGAACCTCCGGTGTGCATTTTTGCCTTCTCTTTCTGGGCCATGGTTGCATCCACTGCTGTCACCAGAGACGCAAAGTGGTTGACAGCTGTCCGTTGGTGACATGGCCTTTCTTATATACTCTGCCTCACAGATCAATCATGCCATGACATACTTTGCCTGGCCTGTGTTGCACAAAGTCCTCAAATAATTTGCAATACTTAATCCCACTCCAAAGTGTAATGCTTTGGAAATCCTTTATAAGGTGAGCGATCTGTGGAGAGAAGTATCCATCAATAAAAAAAAGTAACTTGCCTTCGATCTCAATATTTCTGGTGACTACTTTATCTTCCCACAGATTCCTCGCCGCATGCTCTCCTCCCCAGTGAGATTGTGCCTTTGTTAAAAAGGTCTTAAAGTATGCAAATGTAACTTGCACTGTATTGTCACCCTTATTGATGCTTTTGGCAAGCCATAATGGAGCATGGAAAAAGTGCCATGAATTGTTGTCAGTGCACCAGTTGGCACCTTGTGTACTGAGATGCCTTCAAATCCAGGGTGGACAGTCGCAGCTGAGGCCTGCTAATGCCATGTGGAGGCTCAGGAAAGCTATTGCCTTTGGGTGGGGAGTTTCCAAATCTCATCTGGCACCTGAAAGAAGTTCAGAAGGTGTGTAACCTACTGGAAAATATGGTATCCACCCGAACTATCTTTACCAAGTGTAAGTCATTTTTCATTCAGTGTTGTACAGTTTTATAACTATTTCAGAGAGAGAGAATTTTCTGTACCACCCTGATAAATAAGCGCGCTAATACAGTGTGGAATATTGAAGCTGTTGGGAGTATCTTTTGGACCAAAAAGCCAATTTTCTTATTTATCAATGTTTGTTTAAATACAGTCGTGCCAAGTGTAGGAGCTGAAAAAACAAATGGTGGCGTCCGTGCTTTGAGAAGACTCAACAAATACAAGGCTTCAGTTAACTCAGCAAGGCACTAAAGGGAGCTGCGGGAGGTATGGGATTTTGCGATACATATGTCCACTACAGGCAAAATCCTGTCTCAGAATTTTTTTTCCCTTGCTCATACTTTGAGGAAGAATACTGTCCTGTTATCCTGTGGAGACATACATTGTTCCACAATGATGAGATTGTCCTTCTGCCTCATATTTAACAAGTTTACTTTGACACTCATATGAACCAGGATGTTGGTCTTAATACTTGTTTATGATCTTTCTCCTGATGCTTCATAAACTTGCCATTCGGAGCTCTCTAAACTTTTACTATAGCTGCAAGAAAGCCATCGGATATTCTCAGCCTTTTTATGACTTGAAGTAGCCCTTCTCCAGGCCTTCACTCTGCTTTTGGTCTAGTTTTTTACTGGCATTTAGCTTGTAGCCTACTCTCTCATCTCCGCAATGTTGCTACATCTATATCGCAGTCAGTGGCCTTCTGCTGATTTGTTCTTGGATTTCAAATGCTCGGGAGCCACTTGAGCAACTCCATTGCTATTAGTAGACTGTCTGTGAATGCCAGTTCCATGTTGAATACACTGTTTAGTGCATTGGTAAATTCTGTACCTCCAGGTGTAATTTCTCAGATTAAATGTATTCTATATTAAATGAAATGTAATTAATGTGTAAACACTTGATATTTTCTTTCAGAGGTTGCTACCAGATTGTCCTCAGTATGTTGTGAAAACATGGCTCAGAGTGGAGCAATTGTTAACATTTTCATTCTAATCCGGAGCTGTAATCGCAGCATCCCTTGTATGGAAGTTATAAAATATTCAGTTCAAGTGCTGCTCAACCTGTCAAAGGTAACTATACTCCCACGTTTTTCAACTGAATTTTAAGATTTAGTAATGGCATTTGTGTATGAATCTAAATACCTACGTTTGTAGAGAAACTGGTTGATATGTAGTTTGTAACTTGTTTTTTATTACAAAATTAGCTTTGGTGTGTGCTTTTGAGCACCGAATAAGGAAATACACTGAGTAGCAAGGAAACATTGACATTTTCCTCCTAACTCCTGTTTTTTTATCATGGTAATGGCAAGAATCATTTTTTTCAAACTTAAAATTGTACGTCCTGTGTTGTCAATTTTTAAAAGTAATTGCCCTTCAGCAATATGTGGCATCTTGCTCTTCAGCTCGTTATGGATGGTGGATCTAAATAAACAATTTTTTTATTTTTTCATGTCTTGAAAACTCTTTGTTAAAGTGTCCATATCTGAGAAAATCACAAGAATATCTGGAAACCTGCATACAATGTTATTTTAACCGCTGTATTAGCCTTCACAGCTTTTATATTATCTGTGCCCATCCATAAACATGTCCGTGTGAATTGGACCTAGTTTTCTATTTTTGGTAGTTGAGTGCTGTGCTGTAAAAGTGTTGAGTGGTTTGTTTGCTGAAGAGAGCATGGTAAATCATGAATTCATATATCCTTACTGCACCAACTGCGAGGCATGCCAGCGATTGAAGCCGAAGTTGCGGCGGGAACGCTGAATGAAACTTCTCTCGGCTCGCATGTCCCTCTGGGCGGCCAGCATTGTTGTCGTCCAAAACCCTCTCCAGAGCGTCACTCGCCGGTGGGTAAATGTTGCCGCTTGTCCCCGAGGGCTGGTTTCCAGCCTGCTGGGGGCGTGGGCTCTCCGTGGGGATGACATGCGTCCCGCGTGTTGTCCCCCTACCCACCATTCCCCAGTGAGGGGGTGGCGAGAGCCCAAATGGAGACACATGCGGCGACTTTGCAGGCCTCGCTGGCTTCTCCTTCTCCTCCTGGGATGTCGGCGGATCCCTCGCGCAGTGCGGGGCCCTCTGCGGCGTAACCCGTGGCTTCGGCCCTGGCGCCGGCTAGTCCAGATCCAGGCTCGGAGGATGTGGTGCCGTTGGGGTATGGCCCTTCGGGGGTTCCCTCCTTCGGACCACGCCGCCCCTGCTTCGCCGCAAACTCCTGCGGTGTCGCAAGAGGTCACCCTCTTAGTGGTCCTGTTTAAGGCTGAGGTGACACCACTACGGTGCCGGCAGCTGCTGGCCCTGGCGGCGCCACAGGGGTCGGCGGACCCCTCTCGACCCGTTTTGGGTCTGGGCTGAAAGGGGACCTCTCGCTCCTCTCCAGGGCCTTCTCTTTCCTCCACGCAGGCAGCTGCCTCGTCTGAGGTCTAGCCGGGGCCGGCGGCGCCACAGGGATCGGTAGGCCCCTCTCGTCCCCTCGTGGGTCGGGCTGGCGGGGGACTCCTTGTGGGTTCCCTGGTCCCTCTCGTCTTTCCGTGCAGGTGGATGTCTCGCCGGAGCTCGAGTCGGACCTGGTACCACCGTGGGGGTCGGTGACCCTCTCTTGGCCCCCCATGGGCCGAGGCTGGCGGGAGACTCCTTGTAGCTCTCCCGGGGCTTCTCGTTTCTCCACACAGGCAGCTCTCACATTGGAGGTCGAGTCAGCACTGTTCCGGCGCTGCACTTTGACCGCCTCGGCTCCGCCCCATTCCCCCGGCGCCGGCTGGAGAGGTGGTGGCCCGGCCGGCATCTCCTGTGGAGTTGGATGGCGACGGAGACAACCTGCTCCAGGTTGCGGATTCTGCGATGCCAGACAGGCGTCAGATTGGGGATTCGTCCTTGGACGTTCTCTCTTATCCAGAAGCTGTGCGCCTGCTGATGTCGTCCTCACTGGAGACGGGCCACGGCGTTGTGTTGTTCTCCCCGGCATCATCAAAAGACGGCTCCTTGCTGTCGCCGCGGCCTTCGTCAGAGGAACCACAGGTTCCCCACTCTTCGGCTCCTCTTTCTCCCTTTCAGGCTTGGCCCTTGTCCTTTCCGGTTGGCTTCAGGGATGGCCGCCTTAGCCTACAGCCGTCACCCACAGAGGAGCTGCTTTCTCCTCCACGGGGCCCTACGGAGGCGGGCGTGGCCTTTGTTCGTGCTGTTTCCACGGCTGTCGGGATTCTGCGCATGGGATATCCGGCTGCCCACTTCCCCGCGGACCCACCTCTAGGAGGTTCTTCACCAGGGCTCTGGTGGACGGGAGCTTCTGCTCCCCTTTGAAGGTTCGCTCACTTCCTCTCTGACAGGCACTTGGGGATGCCCCGCCACGGGGAATCCGGTGCCCCAACACCTTCTACAGCGGCACCTTCCGGCGCCGCGTGACTGGCGTGTCTCTCCCTCCACTCCTCTGCCAGTGGGCCCTCGCTGTCGCTGATGGTTCCTCCTTCCCGGGAGGCTTGTTGGCTGGACTCCTGGGGCCGCAATATGTTTGCTTCAACCAGTGCTGCTTTGCGAGCTCTTAACACCTTGTGTGCTTTGGCTAGGGCCACCTCTTGTTTGTGGGACTCAGCGGAGTTCCTTGGATCCGCAACTTCTCAAGAGGGTGCTGGCATTGATTTGCGGCACCATGCGTTGGATGGCCGGGAGCTGGTGGCGTTTATTCTTCACTCCGCTCTGGATAACTCGGAGGTGTTGGGTCGTGCCGTGACTTCGTCGGTGGCCCTTCGCCGCCATGCTTTGCTTAGGGACAGTGTGTTCCCTGAAAATGTGCGGGAACGGCTGGTGGATCTTCCTTTTGATGGTTCCCTTTTGTTCCACGCACCGGCGGAGTCGGACATTCGGAGGTTTTTGGAGGGGCTTAGGCCTCCTCCTCCTCCCCCTCCTCCTCCTCCTCCTTCTTCTCCCTCTCAGTGACTAGTGAGTTTCGCTAGCTTTTGGTGATCTTATTCCCTTTCGGGCGAGTCGCCCTTGTAGTTCTAGTTCTGTGTGTTTTATGGCCACTCGAGTTCTCCTTGTGGAGGCTGTGGTTCTGTTGACTGCTGGACGACCCTTCTTTGCTGTGTGTTTTTGTTGGATTAACTGCTCCAGGTTATCCTGAGATAGGGTCTCCTGTGTTTTTCTTGGGCTGATTGATAAGCCCTCTGCGGGGGTTTTCTCCCTGTGACTTTTTCTGTTTTCATCTGCTGCGGAAGTTCTTCCAAAGAGGGTTCCCATGTTTTGTGACTTAACTTAACCTATGTGGGGTAGTGGTAGCTGTTATATAACTTTACTATGGGAGGTTGCGGCTGCCTGCGGGCTACTGCTACCCCTGGCATCCATGTACGTTGCGGGTGCACGTGCTTTGTCTGCGAGGACCCCTTGCTGAGGTGTGCCTCCACTTTCATGTTCTCGATCTTGGAGACTGGGATGCTTGTGTCCTTCTTCTGGTGTAGCCTGGCCTGTCTTCGGGGGCGGGGGGGAGGCCTGGGCTGTTCTTCCTGCTTCCGACTGCTTCTTGAGGTCGGCACCGTTCTGTTTGGTCTGTTGTCTTCAGACTGTGGTGGGCTCACCTTCTTTTCCCTTGGGCCCTCTAGGTTGTTCTTTCCTCTGCCTTGCCCTGACATTGGTTGGAGGTTTGTTGCCTTGCAAGGGTGTGGGGTGCTTCGGCCTCCCCGGGCTTTGCTCTGGGTTCCTCTTTCCTCTTCTTCCCACGCCTCCCTCTTTGGGTCGGTGGTGTTCTGCTTGTGGGGGTTCTCTCTTGCCTGGGAGAACAAGGCTCTTTGCCTGTCTGTTGGACTAGTCCCCTGTGTGTCCCTCTGTTTTGTCCAGGCTGGTGAGTTCCTTTTGCAGACCCTCCTTCCCCGGGGTATGTCTAGGGTATCTATTCTATGTTAAGGAATCTGCGGCTAGTAGTCTCCTTCTTCTCCTTCTCCTTCTCCTTCTCCTTCTTCCCCCTTCTCCTCCTTCTCCCTCATCTTCCTCCTTCCTCTTCTCCTCCTCCTTCCTCCTTCTCCTCCTCCCCCTCCCTCCTTCTCCTCGTCTCGTTCCTAACACATATAAAGATACTTGCTATTTTCATAAAGTGGTGTGGATCTCCTTCTTGAATCGTATGTCATGTTTTGCTCACTGTGTGTATTTGCAAATGCCTTGCACTCCTCTGATTTAAGCCTAAAGGCTGATCGGTCACATTTAATTTAATTAATTTAATTTCGGGTTTATATAGCGCTAGGAATCGACTCCCGGAGGAGTATCTCCACGCTTCGACCGCTGGGGAACCCGTCCTGGCTCACCCTGAGATATGGTCCCAGATGGGTATCTCTAAGGTGCGACCAAGCATCCCCGGCGATCTGGGGGGGCCGTTGTGAAGATGAGGCAAGCTGATGCCCAGAGTTGCCGCGTGTGGTCTCTGACTAGAGTGGGCACCGAGGCGAGAATTATCGAGTCCGCTGACCCTGGTCCACGACCCTGCCGCGTCGGGAATCGAACCCTGGTCCCGGGCCGTTCTCTGCTTACCGGTCTGCCGCCTCTAACCAGTGAGCCACACTACCCTTTAATAGAGCACTTTGGGATTGCATAGCAAGCCTCTGTCCTCTCATAAGGGAACCCCTGAACTCTTTCCATGGTATATCAGAATCTTGATATATCAACTGAAGAACCAGCTTCCTACAGGTACTAGTGCCCACCCAAATCCTTAACAATAATTCCTTATTAAACTGGACAAATAGCAAACCCAGTTGGATTAAATACTACAGGAACTCAGTGTTAAGCCTCGGTCTTGTAGGAGGTTGCCATTAAACTGGGGCATGCTCGCAGTGGTGGGGACCCAAAGACTAGAGTCTCCATGGTATAACATCTGTTAAAGTTGTCAACGTGCAATGAGACAGGCAAGAAAAATTCAAGCTACTAACTCCACCCCAGATCTTGTCTGCCCTTGATACTGGAGGCTGGTAGCGGTGGATCCCAGAATGCTATTTCCACATTCCCGTCATTACCTGTGGTGCATTGTGGGCCAAGAGCACTTTCAGTTCGCACTGCTCCCCTTTGTTCTCTCCAGGGTGTTTACAAAAGTGATGATGGTGGTTGTAGCGCATCGTTTGATGTATCAGTTTTCCCGTAGCTTAACAAATCTCTTTTTAGGGCAGGTTCACCCCAGGCAGTTGTTTCCGTCCTCCAGAGTATGGCAAACCTTTTGACAATCTTGTTGTTTAAGTTGCCTAATAACACTTTGCTTTTGTTCCCCCTCCTGCTCATTATCCTGCAGCACATCCGACAAAATCAAGGTGGGTTCTCTCTGTATTTTAATTCCCAGAATAGAGTACATATGGTAAAAGATTTCCTGCCAAAATGTATATCACTGGGCAAGTCCACCAAATGTGAAGGTATGTGCCTCTATCTATTCCGCATCTCTAGCAGCAATCTGTTGTATTAGGGTACATGTTTGTAACCTGTCCCTATTAAACCTTTAGTCATGGTCTAGGTCCCCAACAGCATGTCAAATTGAGTGAGAGTTCTAATTGCAGCTTCTTTGATCCCCTGGTGCATTACCCAATGCAATTTTTGGGTGTATTGAAGTATTTCCAGTTCAGTTACCTTAAAATCCCCTTTGCAGCCATTAAAGGACTTGATTGTGCCATCTGGGAAAATGTTCCGTATCATAAGGCACCTCTGTCTACTGGTCTTAAGGCTCCCTGTGCCTAGCCCTGAGAGAATGCTCATGTTTGCATGAATTGTTGCATCTGATAGAAACTTCTAACTGTAGATTCCTTACCTTAAAATAATCCCCAAAAGTAAGACTGGAACCGGAAACGAAAAAATTTCACGGACAGTACACCTGCTAGCCGGTAGGTGGCATAGTTCAGCTCCATGTGGCATCGTCCATGCTGTAAGTGATGTGCACAGTGCCTACATAGGAGCCAAACCACCACGCTGACGCCAGTTCTTATCATTCAGATAGAGACTTTTGCAGCAGATTCCTTATCTTAGAATTATCCTCTGGTGTCATATTGGATCTGGAAACGTTTTCATGAGGAGATAGGTGGTGTCGTCCCCGCCGGAAGTGACCTGCTCAGTACCTATATAGGCACCACCCCAGCGCACTGACGTCCGTTCTTTTGTTTCCGCAACAGTCAGCGAAGATCTGAGAGGAGATACCCCCTGAGTAATTTTTTTTAATATACCTTTTTTACCTTTGTCAAAGTATTTTTGAGGTTTTTCCTCCTGGTTTCTCGTGGATGCTTTCAGGGAACGTTGGCTTCAAGCCCTGCGGTGCCTTCATAGATGATCAATGCGGGCAACGGACCCGCACCTTATATGCCTCAAGTGCCTCTAGGGCGACCATGGCCCAAAGTCTTGCACCAATTGCTGCACCATCAACCCGAAGGTTTTGAGGGAGCAATCCGTCAAACTCTTGGCCGCTCGACGTGCGATGCCGCGACAATCGAGGTCCTGGTTGAGAGGAAGGTCTCAGCTTCGGTTGCGAAGTCCAAGATTCTCGTTGCACTCAAAGTAGTCTGGTCACTTGGGTAAGTCACACCACCACAAGTAGTTCATCAAAGAGGTTTTCAACTTCTCCACGTCCATCGGCTGACAAGACAAGGGAGCGTCCACATTAGAGACGTGGCTCTGTAGTGGATCTAGTGCCTGGGCAGTCTTCCCGCCTCCCATAGTTTCTGGGAGCTGGACCCACCCCAGCCCAGATACAAGAATATTATGAGGTCATGCACCTCATATTTGGGCAGGCCGTTCCCTCTGGTGCGCCTTCAGGGTTTAGTAGGGGCCCCATTCTAGGTCCGTGCTGGCAGCTCTGCCCCCGCACCAGTCCGGCCCCTATGATCCATCCCTGGATCCGGACTGGCACCAGTCATACCACATAGACCTTCCCCAATGCCGGCCCCCATGTTGATGCCGTGTTGAATCAGACACTGAGCCAAAGCTGGTGGGGTGTCGTCCGACGGGATTCATGCTTTCCAGGCAGGAGGCGGAACCCTATTCTCATGGGCTAGGACTCAAGGAGGAGCGGGAGGGGTTGCCGGACCCTGCGGAATGCCAGCCTTATGACACTTTGGACCAGTGTGAGAATCTGGGTGAAGCCAGTGGTCTGATAACTTCTCCAGAAACTGGCATGCTTTCTCCCCCTACCGTCGCTACAGATGAGGGAGCGTTTTTCGAATTGTGGCGAGGAAGGCGGCCGACGTCCTGGACCTCAGCTTATCCTCGGTGGCAGTCAAGACAAATGTCTTGGCAGCAGTGCTTCAGCTGGGAGTGTCCCCATCAGATTCACCTCTCCCTTTTAATGAGACATTTACTGACATCCTGCTTGGGACTTGATCCAAGCCAAACACAGGACCCTCTTTTGAACAAGAAGATTGCTCGGCACCACCACCACACTCCACAGGATCCAAACTTACTCACACAACACCCCATCCTTGGGAGCATGGTGGCCCAAGCATCCGGATGTACGATCCTACATCGCGCACCAACACATCGCGGGATTTAACACCGCTGCTAAGACAACGCACAGGGCAACACTTCGCCCTCTGTTATATCGCACGGCTTTACAACGCGAATGTGTGCATTCCTATTTGCAAGGCTGCAATATCGTAGTCGCCTACATCAGGCGCGCAACACCCATTGGGCTCACCGGGCTTCAGATCCCCCCCCCCCCCCCCCTGTCGTATTCTCCAGCCCGGGCTAATTTGACAAGCACTGAAAGGATAAAAGAAGGCTGCGCATCGGAGCCGAGAATGTGATTTTTATGATGCTTTCTGAGGCCCAGCAGCCCGAGCCAGCCAGCCTCTGAACAGTTTGTTAACCTCTTGTTTTCCTTTACTGGCCCCGAGGTGATATCATTGCCTGAAGGCAGGGATTTCACCTAAGCACTTGATGTGTTCAGCATGGGGTGGGGGTGGGAGTGGGAAGATGCACACAGCAGGGGGAAAGGGCTGGCCAGTGCAGGTGACGCTTTTCCTTTGTATAGGAATTCCTGCTGGCGTCAAACCCCAGAGTTTGCTGTCTGTGCACTTGCGTGGATGTGTATTCCATACAAGTGCACAGACAGCAAACCCTGGGCCATGACGCCAGCAGGAATTAATTTACAAAGTAAAAGCATCACCTGCACTGCCATCCCTTTGCCCCTGCTGTCTGTGCACTTGCATGGAATTCACATCCAAGGCCCTGCTCACCAGTTAAATGGTGAATAGGGCCATGGATCTTTCTCTTTTTGCATCCATGGGCACCAATGACACAGAAGCAGAGGAGGCCCTGGCAAGGAGAAAGCAGGAAACATTTGACACACACCTATCTACACTGTGAGATCTTCGGGAAGGGATGGATGCCAGGACGCAGTGCTGATGATCAGCCCAACTCAACTGAATAGTATCAGAAGAGCAGGCAGCCGTTTTTTATGTAAGTTTCAGTAACTTTAATGCATTCTTCAGCACAGCATTACCTACTGCCTGCATATCTAGGTTACTCTAAGGGAATGTTGTTTTTGACTTGCATACATGGAAACGTCAGAGGAGAGTCCCCTCCGAATATGCACATGTAGTGTAAGTTTGTAGTGTTCATTTTTTGGGGTGCTATGTGGGTAACTTTAGGGTTCAGGGTGGGTGTGGGTTTTAGGGTGCCAGCGAGTAATTTTAGGGTTCAGGGTGGGTTACGGATTGGGGTGCCAGGGGGTAATTTTAGGGTTTAGGGTGGTAATGGGTTTTGGGGTGCCATGGGGTTAATGTTAGGGTTCAGGGCGGGTATGGGTTTTAGGGTGCCAGGGGTAATTTTAGGGTTCAGGGTAGTAATCGGATTTGGGGTGCCAGGGGTTAATTTTAGGGTTCAGGACGGGTATGGGCTTTGGGGGCCAGAAGGGTAATTTAGGGGTTCAGGGTGGGTGTGGGTTTTGGGGTGCCAGGGGTAATTTTAGGCTTCAGGGTAGGTATGGGTTTTGGGGAGCCAGGGGTAATTTTAGGGTTCAGGGTGGGTATGGGTTTTGTGGTGCCAGGGGTACCATTAGGGTTCAGCGTGGGTATGGGTTTTGGGGTGCTAGGGGTAATTTTAGGGTTCAGGGTGGGTATGGGTTTTGGGGGCAAGGGTGTAATTTTAGGGTTCAGGGGGTAATTTTCGGGGTCAGAGTGGTAATGGGCTTTGGGGTGCCAGGTGTAATTTTAGGGTTCAGGGTGGGTATGGGATTTGAGGTGCCAGGGGGTAATTTTAGGGTTTAGGGTGGTAATGGGTTTTGGGGTGCCATGGGGTTAATGTTAGGGTTCAGGGCGGGTATGGGTTTTAGGGTGTGAGGGGGTGGAAATTTGAGGGTTTAGGGTGGGTGTGGTTTTCGGGTGTCAGGGGGGGGCAATGTTAGGGTTAAGGGTGGGTATGGGTTGTGGGGTGCCAGGGAGTAATTTTAGGGTTCAGCGTGGGTATGGGTTTTGGTGTGCCAGGGGTAATTTTAGGGTGGTTAAGGGTTTTGGGGTGCTATGGGGTTACTTTTAGGGTTCAGGATGTGAGGGTTCACTTTAGGGTTCAGGGTGGGTGTGGGTTTTCGGGTGTCAGGGGGGCAATTTTAGGGTTCAGGGTGGGTATGGGTTTTGGTGGGCCGGGTGGTAATTTTAGGGTTTAGGGTGGTAATGGGTTTTGGGGTGCCATGGTGTTAATTTTAGGGTTCAGTGCAGGTATGGGTTTTAGGGTGTGAGGGGGGTATTTTAGGTTTCAGGGTGGGTGTGGGTTTTCGGGTGTCAGGGGGGCAATTTTAGGGTTCAGGGTGGGTATGGGTTTTGTGGTGCCAGGGCTACTATAAGGGTTCAGCGTGGGTATGGGTTTTGGGGTGCCAGGGGTAATTTTAGGGTTCAAGGTGGGTATGGGTTTTCGGGGGCAAGGGTGTAATTTTAGGGATCAGCGCAGGTATGGGTTTTGGGGCTCCAGGGGGGTGATTTTAGGGTTCAGGGTGGGCGTGGGTTTTGGGGTGCAAGGGGGGTAATTTTGTGGTTCAGGGTGGTAATGGATTTGTGGGGGCAAGGGTGTAATTTTAGGGATCGGTATGGGTTTTGGGGTGCCAGAGGTAATTTTAGGGTTCAGGGTGGGTATGGTTTTGGGGGGCAAGGGTGTAATTTTAGGGATTAGCGCGGGTATGGGGGTTGGGTTCTAGGGGGATGATTTCAGGGTTCAGGGTGGTAATGGGTTTTGGGGTGCGAGGCGGTAGTTTTAGGGTTCGGTGGTTATGGGTTTTGGGGTGCCAGGGGTGTGATTTGGAGATTCGGGTGGTAATGGATTTTGGGGGGCAAGGGGTAATATGCGGGTTTAGCGTGAGTATGGGTTTTGGGGTGCCAGGGGTAATTTTAGCGTTCAGGGTGGGTATGGGTTTTGGGGTACCAGGGGTAATTTTGGGGTTCAGGGTGGGTATGGGTTTTGGACTAGCAATGATAAACATTTCACGAGCACATTGTCCTCCTATAGAAGCAATTGTTGACGAACTGGCGAAAAAGGGTCGTCGCCTTGAAATGGCATTGTGAAAATTGGTTATATTGTGTTCCTAAAGTGCTTTGTAGTAAAATATATTAAATTGGCCTTTTAATTCAGTACATTCTGTTCCTTTTTCATAAGACAATAGGACATAAATGCATCAAATTAACAAAAATGTGTGCTCTAATTGTCCAGTTTCAAATGCAGAATTCATCACGTTTTCTCCGCTTGACCTGAGCATTAATCGATCCAGATTATCTGCCATTTTAGCCCCGCCCCATTGATTAACATTAGCCACTTCCCTTCATTTGCCATGTTAGCCCCCCCCCCGAAATTAAGACCTAGTTGCGCCCCTGGCCTACATCGCACGTCACCACAACGCGTGCTTTGCATTCTCGTTGTTCAGTTCGTTGTGACGGGTGTTTCCCGCATGCTTGGCACTCCTGGCTGAGCTGGGAATTCAGCGCACGCTCCCTATTCACATAGGAAAAACCCCGGTGTACTGCACTGCTCTGGGTTGTCAAGTATTTGTCATGTTTTCAAGATTAGGGAGAATGTTGGATTAACGATCATTCCACAGCCACCAGCTGATTGTTATTCTTTCAATCCCGCCCTGGTGCGGCTCTGCATTGTTGACATAGCTATGCGATAACTTCACCTCGGAGTGGGACCATTCAAGGCCAGGGATAAGGCCTAGTGCCGATAACCTACCTTTATTCACTGAACTAGCCCCCCCTCCACCCCCTCTCCCTCCACCACACCCGCCCCCACCCAATCCCGAGCCCCATGCTGTGCTGGGTACCCAGTTTGTTTTAAGTGGACTTCGTTTGTGTTCCTTTTGGATTGCTGAACTGTGGGGCCCTTGAGTAAATGAAACTCAGCCCCGTTTATTTGCTTCTTCAATGCGTATGGTATGAGCAGCTACGTTTTTAGATAAAGGACAGAAATAAGGAATAAAATATAAATTTGGTTGGCAACGAAAAAAGAAAAGCTTCCAATTGCGTGACTGAAGTGCGAAAGCCTCCACTGGGGGCTACCTCAATAGGGAACCATCTGCTGGTGCAACTGACTCGAACGTTCTTCCCTAGGTCCGAAATCGGCAGCTCTGGCCATTACGCCACACCCTCTCTCCACTTTCAAAGCTAGTAGTTGGTTTGTTTTAGGCGGTGTTAACAGGAGAAATGTGCTGGTGCAAGCTGTCTCCTGACGAGAGCCCTGGCACTTATATTTTTGCAAATTAACCACAGCATTATAGCCTTCCTATGTCTGAGATCATTCTAGCAGTACATACTCCACGAAGGAGCAGTCATCCAGCGGAAAATTTAGCACGTACTCATCTAAACCTAGAGGAGCAGATTTACGAGCCCCTTGCGCCACCCGTATGCCACTTTTTCCATGTTTAAAATGACGCAAAAGTGGCGCAAGGGGCTTGTAAATAAGCCCCAGATTTGTCTGTTAGCACTCACCTCTACATCAGGTACTCTGAGGCGCATCTAAAGTTTTGTAGAGGGATGTTGCAGCCGGCATTATGGTACAGAACACATTAGAACTGCATTCTTTCTTCTGACGCATTTAACCATTCTCGTGACGGCCTGGCTTGATTTTTCTCTTCAGGCGACTTCCTTCAGAATGTCAAAAACTGCTTCATGTGTAAATTCCTAGACCCTTTTTAAAATTAGGCCGTAATCTCTAATTCGTGTTGCTGCAAATGTCTGTATTATGATCTTTGGAGGTTTTATCACCCCCGGTTCATAAGCATCCTGGGGCACTTTTTTTTGCAGGTGAACCCTGCCCATTTTCATCAGATCCAAAAGCCCTGTCAATACTGAGACATGCAGATTTTGATGTGCATCCATCCACCCACCCATCCATCCACCCACCCACCACATGGCCACCCACCCATCCACCCATCCACCCATCCATCCATCCACCCACCCACCCACCCATCCATCCATCCATCCACCCACCCACCCACCCACCCATCCATCCATCCATCCACCCACCCACCCACCCACCCATCCATCCATCCACCCACCCACCCATCCATCCATCCATCCACCCATCCACCCACCCATCCATCCATCCGCCCACCCACCCATCCATCCACCCACCCATCCATCCACCCACCCATCCACCCATGCATCCACCCACCCATCCACCCACCCATGCATCCATCCACCCACCCATCCACCCATGCATCCACCCACCACCCAGCCACCCATCCACCCATCCTCCCAGCCACCCATCCTCCCAGCCACCCATCCTCCCAGCCACCCATCCATCCTCCATCCATCCACCCCTCCACCCACCACCCAGCCCCACCCATCCACCTACCCATCCATCCATCCATCATCCATCCACCCATCCATCCACCACCCAGCCCCCCACACATCCATCCCCCATTCACCTACCCATCCACCCATCATCTATTCACCCAGCCACCCACCCACCCATCCATCCACCCACCCACCTACCCACCTACCCATCCACCACCCAGCCCAGCATCCATCCACCCAGCCATCCATCCATCCATCACCGAGCCCCCCAGCCATCCATACATCCACCCCTCCATCCAGCCACCCATCCACCATTCATGCATCCATCCATCCATCCATCATGCACCCACCACCCATGAATGAGACACCTACAATGTAGTAAACACATAAAACACCTAACAAGTATTTCCCATATATTTATATATTAAGCGCATTTGCAGCACTGAAAATGAATGCAAATTAGCCCAAGAGAAGTGCAGACTACGTTTTTTGGAGAGAGGTTATAGTCGAAAAGTGGTAGATGAAGCCATAACAAAAACTACTAGACTAACCCGAGAACAACTTTTAGGGAACTGTTCAGAAAATAATGACTCAGTTGAGACCCAGCCTAAAACAAATGAGAGTACAGTGTAGAGCCATTGTTACATACAGCCAACAACATGCTGAAATACGTAAGATCTTTTCACGGAATTGGAACTTGGTTCAAGGGGATCCCATAATAGGTGATCTAGTAAAAAATAGACCTGAGATCACCTTTAGGAAATCTCCTTCGCTAGGCAATGCTATTGTCAGTAGTACTATGGACGTCCCCAAAAAATGGTGGGAACGAATTACAGGTTTTAAGAAATGCCAGAGTTGCAAAGCCTGCAAACATGGCATAAATAAAACCCATTTTATCAGTCCTTTCCAGGATACTCCCATTGCCATCAGGCAGAAATTGGGATGCAAAACGGAGTATGTGGTATATATACTACTGTGCCACTCGTCTCCCCGCCCACAAGCGCATCCTCCAACATCTACGAGCGATCTTAGGGAAAGACCAGTCTTACCCCGTGGCTAGACATTTTGAAAAATTTCACCAAAGCAATCCAGATCTTTTAAAATACTATTTGGTGGACTCTGTTTTACCTTTGAGGAGGGGAGGAGATAGAGATGGTAAACTACGTCTCTTAGAAACACGCTACATCCTCGAACTGAATAGTAAACAGCCTGGGGGACTGAACTGCAGTGAGGATCTTTATACATGCCTTTGACCTCCTATGGTTTTATGAAACTGTCTTGCTGGCACCAGTATGTCTTTTGAGCAGTTAAATATCCTTGTATATATGTACACTAGGCAGCCTGAATGAATTTGTAATCCTATTTAATAATAGGTCGAATTTTAATGCACTGTCACTTTAACAAAGATCTTAACTAACGACCCCCAAGGAAGCACAAAGTAGAATGTGGGAATCCACGTAGATCCAAGGTCATCAAATGGAGGTTTATTTACTTGCTCTACACCCACTGTGGTATTATTATACATCGAATCAGGAATTCTATTCCTATGTGCAGTATTATTATTTATATGCTCTAGGCCGCATACTTGTATTAAATGTCCAAGAAATTAGAATATGCAGAAGGTAGATTTACCTATAAGAATAATAGTTCTGCTATGCACAGTTTTCTTCATTCAGGAAACCAAGGACAATGTAATATTTGTAAATATGGTGTAAATATATGAAATTTAGAATATGCTTTTTAAGGAAACGAAACTTTCTTTTTTATGAAATATTCTTATTGGGTTTTTCCCTTTTATATACATGCCTGCCTATATTCCTGAGTAATATCTGAGGAGAGCGACAAAAAGAATGTACATACACAATGAATTGATATTTTCTGATTCGAGCTTATATTTCAACTTGTAAACAATGTATTACTAGAGCACTATGCTCAGAACCCCGTTTTACACTTTTGTGAATTGATGCATATCACTTTAAATTTTAAAGGATATAGTAATGACCATGTGACTTTCTACACTACTTATGTCACTTCCTTTCTTCTCTGCATGACATGTGATCAAGCCTCGGCTGAGGCGAAACGCGTCATGGCGACTGGTGGGCTGTTACTCACGAAATAAACTCACTGGAAACGAGAGCACCGAGTTTGTGGCTTTTTTCAATCTTCGTTATCAACGGAAGCGGATGCCGAGTTGGTCGCGAACTACTGTGAATATATATATATATACATATATATATATATATATATGTATATATATGTATTAAGTTCTAAATCCGGGCTCGAACCTTTGTTTCCTGCACTAAAGTTGGCATCGCTTGACCTCAGACCACATCGTTTCCCGTTCTGTGATCGTGCCTTTCTCATGATATATTTGTATATTATGTGAGCGTCTGTTGTGGGGTCACGCAGCAATCATTGACCTTGGTTTCCTGCTCCAAAGTCTGCTAAATTATTAAGCACTGATGCGGGTGGTTACAATGGTGTGATTTTGGCTTTGAAATGTAATATATTATGTGAACACGTTCTAAATCCCACACGTTGTGCATGTCAATTTGACGTAGTTTCCTGCACCAAAGTCGGCAAAATCATTAAGCACTGATGCGGGTGGTTACAATGGTGTGGTTAAATGTAATATATTATGTGAACACGTTCTAAATCCCACACGTTGTCATCGCTAGCAATGTACATGTCAATGCGACGTCGTAGCATGCAGCGTGATAGCATGCGTTGTGCAGCCGGCCGCGATATACTAGTTGCAATGCGATAGCATCGCGATGCAGTACTTTCGTTGTAACGGGTGTTTCCCAAGCATCCACCTCCCAGGTAAATCATGGCACATTCCTAACTGCACCACCGGATTGAGAATCCAAAAGAATGGATACCGTAGAGGTTTCTTTCCACCAGCCTGGCACTGCAGTTCGTGAACACCGCATGCCTTTTGTTCCACTATTCCCACGCTTTCTGGGATATGGTTGCATGTATGCTGCCAACGGTCCCGGAGGAGGCCGGGGTCGTACTCTCCCAGGCTATTTCCGATGGGAGAGATGCAGAGAAGTTCACAATATGATGTGGGCTAGGCACGACTCGCTGGGCAGAGCGGCTAAATCAACAGTGGCTTTGCAACGCCATGCCTGGTTGAGGACAACTGGCTTTTCTGCAGATGTCCAATCATCACTTAGGGCTTTACCCGTTAATGGCTACAGTCTCTTCAGAGACGAGGCAGGTTCAGAGCTGCAGTTCTGCGGCCAGGTCCTTTGGCCTTTCCATGGCCTCTTTCCACCCCCGGTCTGCCTTTCACCCCTTTTGTGGCTATGGAAGGGTCTCCCAGCTGCATCAATTTCCCACCAGCCACTGCGCTGCTTCCCAGCCTGTGGGTGGATGACGATGCAGTACCCAGAGGCCCCATCGGTCAGGTAGCCAGTGGTCTGGCTCGTCCTTCCTAATCAGCCCTCTTACCATCATGGCACCCAGTGGGCAGCAGAACACACCATCACCTGTCCCACTGGCAGTGCATAACATCAGACAGGTGAGTTTTTCAGATCGTCAGACGAGGCTGCTCCCTCCCCTTCCTGAAACACCCCACCCACCCCCTTGCCACCAACTTGTGACAGGCTGACAGAGGTTCACTTATCTCTTCTCTGCCAGGAAGTGACTGCTCCCTTTACCAAGGGAGCCGTAGAGAGGGTGCCAACGCCAGAAGAAGGCAGCGGTTGTTGTTCCAGCTTATTTCTGGTGCCCTTTGTTCTAATCTAGGCCTGTGCTCTCTCAATTTCTCCCTGAAAAAGGAGAAATTCAAAATGCTCACTCTCGCTCAAGTTCTGTCTGCTGTGGACCCAGGAGACAGGATGGTAGCTTTGGGTGGAATACTGCTACATTCCTGTCCTGCCTGCCCACAGACGTTACCTGTGGTTCACAGTGGGCCTCGAGCACTTTCAGTTGGCTGTGCTTCCTTTTGGCCTTACCAGCGCCCCTCTGGTGTTTACCAAGGTGATGGCGGAGATTACAGCTTATCTGCGGAGATCAGGGATTCTAGTTTTCCCCCAATCTCGTTGACTGGCCCCCAGGTGGTCTTCTCCCACCTCCGGACTCCAGCAAGCCTCCTGCCCTCGCTGGGATTCACTATCAATGTGCCGAAGTCACACCTGATCCCCTCTCAGATGCTCCCTTTCATTTGAGCTGTTCTGGACACTGGACAGTATCGGGCTTAACCTCCAGAGCGTCGACTCCTGGATATTTAGGCTAGGATACCATTGTTTCTTCCTATATCCTGGATTTCACTGTGACCAACTGAGGCTGCTGGGCCTCATGGCCCCGTGCATCCTGCTTATAATGCCTGCCAGTTGGCATATGCGGCTCTGTAATGAGACCTAGAAATTCCAGTGGCTGCAGCATCAGGGGAATCTCTCCAACATGGTCAGATCTCGGTGGGCACTGTAAAAGATCTTTAGTGGTGGCTGATGAACAGCGATTGGATCCGCGGCAGAGCCCTCTTTCTTCCCCAACCAGATCTGATGGTAGTGACACATCACTCCTGGGCTGGGGCAGTCATCTGGGACAAGTGGAGATCGGAGGATTCTGGTCTCCGGTGGAATCCAGACTAAATATAAACTTGTTGGACCTTTAGGCAAGCCAGCTGGCATTGAAAGCCTTTCTACCCTCTATCAAAGGAAGGTGAGTGCAGGTGTTCATGGACAACAACACCACCACCACCATGTGATACTGCTACAAGCACTGTGAGGTGGAGTCGTGGACCCTCTGTCAAGACTAGACATGGTTTGAAAGTCCGGGCATTTCCCAGGTGGTTCAACAGCTGGTGGGCTCTCTGAATACCAGGGCGGAGAAATTCAGCCAAAGATGCCTAGCTGATCACAAGTGGAGACTCCAACCGGAGGTGATGCAAGGTCCCCTTCAGCAGTGGGGAGAACCTTGGTTAGATCTCTTCGCCACTACCAAGAACGCGCATTGTCAGCAGTTCTGTCTGCGTGTTGGAGTTTCCAAGGTGGCTGTCGCACAGCTGCATTTCGTCTTGAGTGGCGCTCCGGCCTCCTATACGGCTTTTTCGCCACTACCACTCTTGGCCGGAGTTCTCTAGAAGATCATGAACTACCAGGCCCAAGTTATTCTTGTGGCTCCGGACTGGGCTCAGAAAATCTGATATCCCTAACTTTTGAGCTTGTCCATTGGTCCTCCGATCAGGCTGCTCCTTTGGGAGGATCTTCTGTCACAGTAGCAGGGTACGGTACTCCAACCGAACCTGTCAGTGCTCCGCCTTCATGTGTGGAGGTTGAGCTACGACAGAAAACCGCTTTTGCCCGTAGTCTGTAATGTTATTTTGCCAGCTCGGCATCCCTCCACCAAGACGGCATACGCCGGCTGTTGGAGCAAGTTTGTGGCATTGTGTACAGACAAACAGGTTGACCCTTTATCTGCACCCCTTTTTCAAGTTCTTTGATTTATTCTTACCCTGGCCCAGCAGGGCTCTGCATTGGGCATGTTGAAGGGTTATTGGTCTGCTATTTCTGCTTTTCTGCAGCTGCCAGATCATCCTTCCCATTTGGGAACAGGCTCCTTGTAGGTCTTCAGCACGTTTCCTCCAGCTCTTTGTTATTCCTCATGGGACCTCAATGTGGTTCTTACTTATCAGATGTGTGCTCCCTTTGAGCCGCTCCACCTTTTAAAATTCAGCCCTATATCTACCATATCTAGAATGGCTTGAAGGAAATCCCAGCTCACCCTGTCAAATGCTTTCTCTGCATCCGGGGATGCTATGATAGCCGGGATCCACCTTTTTGTACGTTTTCTACGATGTGGGCCACTTTTCTCACATTGTCCGCCCCTTCTCTTTCCCTCACAAGCCTCACCTGACCCGGTTCAACTAGTACCGGAAATACCTTAATGCAGTAATGTCAATATTACAGTAAATATGTTGGCGTCATTATTCAATAGGGCCATGGGCCAATATGATTTGCAGTTCGCCTTGGGTTTTCGTGATTTAGGGATCAGCACTACAGCAGCTTTGCTCATAGAGGGAAGCACTGTCCCCGTTTCCAGAAATTTTTTACAGTGCTGTTATTGGTCGCACTTGTAACGCTGCAAATGCTCTGTAAAATGCTCCAGTAAGGCCATCTGGGCCCTGGTGCCTTATGGGGTTTTATCATGTTCACAACGTCCTGTATTGGCTTCTTCAGCAGACTTTTCCAGTCTGCAGGGACTGTAGGGAGTGTCAGGTCATTAAGGTAGGAAGCTATGGCATCCGGGTCCTTATTGTCTAAGAAATAGAGAGCCTTATAATAGTGCAAGAAACCATCATGCTTTCCCTCCTCATCTCTTACTTCTCTACCATCAGATTTGTGTAGCCCAGGGATATATTCTCACATTGTTTGCTCTCATAGTCTACCGGCTATTATTTTGTCTACCTTGTTCCCTTTTTCATAAAAGGGTTGCTTCAAGTTGTAGAAGAGTTGTTTCTGCCTTTTCAGTGCTAAGGATTCCAAGCTGTCCCTGAACTTTTTTCCTTTCCCTTTCCGATTACCCAGTGGGCAGAGCTTATGCTCATCGTCCGCTCACTCCAGCTCCTGCAGGAGCTGGCTCTCCCTGAGTCGCTCATTCCTCTGTTTAAAGGCTGGCAAAGAGATGGCTACCCCATGAAGCTTGCTTTAAACTTTTTCTAGTGGATGTTATAGGAGGTTTCTCTGGGGTCATTTTCCGTAAAGTAGTTGCATATTGTTTGAGCTAGTTGTTCCCCGTGTGCACTTTTTCGTTTATTATATCAGGGGGGAACCATCTAGATTGTGTGTCTCTTGCCTGCCTTAAGGTCTGCTAGTATCAATTTTACTTGGCTACGATCAGAGAGAGTGCCCCCTCAGATTAGAGTATCTAATACCCTGCCCATTAAATCTTCAGGCGATAAAGAATGTGTCTATACGGAGGTTAAGATTTGGGAACTTGCAAGTAAAACATGTAGGGTATGTTATTGAGGCGAGTATGTCGCCTGCAATCTATCCGGCCTAGATCTGCGAATCGTAGTTTGTTTGTTGGAGGCCACTTTCGCTGCTGGGGTGTTGTGGGGTGACCTATTTCGCTCAAGGTCCCAGGTCAAATTGAAATCACCGCCCCCCCGAACCCCATGATCATTCCCCCTGCTGCAGGACCCACCAGCGACAACAGAATCTGCGAGACAAATGCCTCTTCCTGTGAATTAGGCACGTATATATTAATAAATATGAGGGGCAATTAGTCTATGTGAACTTGTAGAAATAAGCTCCTACCATCTTAGATGCGTTGGGTACGTTGTACCTGGATGGAAAGGTCCCTCCTAAATATCTCGACTCCTGCCATCCTGGTGGTTCCTGATGCCCAGTATTGTGAAGGGTAGTTTTTGTTTCATGCAAAACTGATCTTGTTTCAAGAGATGCCTTTCTTGTAAGAATGTATCGAGCTGTAGTTTGATGTAGCGCCAGATCATTCATTATGTGGCGAGTTAAGTCCCCTAACATTTAAAGCGATGATCTTCTTGATGGTGATTTGAACGCAATGACCCCATGGATCCTCAACCCCTGCATTTCCCAGCCCTACTGTCTTGTTCCCCAACTAGTAACAATATAATAACAAAACATCTGTATTCCCTTTTGGGGTAGCGGTATCCAAGTTCCCTATGTTTGTTTGAACGGCTAACCAGTCGCCTCAACCAAGAGTTCCTAACTGAAGTCGTCGGTCTGCATAGTATTGGTGTCTTATGCAGCGATTGTCAGGTTGGGATCTCCTATCCACCCCTCGGACCCCTGTTTTTATCTCACACTTGCCCATTGTATTTTTCTTGTGCTGTGAACTCACGGGCTTCCTCCCCAACCCCCAAGTATGTTGTATTATTGTATGTATACCTTCCATGGTCCTTTACCCCTTCCCTGCATGGAGAGTACATCTAGTATTTTAATCTCTGCAGTTCAGTTAGTTGCTGTCAGATCTTCGCCGGCCACCTCCGGCTGGGGCTAGAGGTCTGCATGTAGTCTTTTAACCAGTCTCATTTCTAGGGTAGGCCGACTAGTCTGCTCAATCTCACTGTTTGGCCATCTACTATTCTTTCTAGGCGTGTGTTTTCCACATGCTGTCAGTTCCTTGCACAGTGGTCCTTGATCACTCTCTCCTGTCATCCTAGTAGCATGCTCCCTTCCACTGGAGTTAGTTTTTTTTTTTTTTTGGTAAACTGTAAGCTTTCAGGTATCAGCTAGCGGTAGAGCCAAGGATATATGCACAATCCCTAAGCCATTCGCCAGACTTGATATGCCAAACCTTTCTATGCATCATTTTTCAACAATGATCTACAGGATCAGTGTCGTCTCTGGCAGTGAAGCCAGAAGGGTACAGTTTTGGCTTCTAAGGGCTCGCTTCAGTCATGGGTGCTTCTCTTTCCGGGCAAGGAGCAGGGACACCTGGGCTTCAAAGCCTCACCGTATCTTGCATAGGAGGTCCATCCTCGAGTTCTAGTGGCAGCTTCCAGTTCTTACTGCCTCTGCTCCTTGCAGTCTCCCTCTTCTAGAGTGTGTCTTCTGTCTTCTTAAAACAAGACCAAATACTATAAAAATCCACAATACAATACTTTACAAATAGTTAATTCGCAAGATGTCTTTAAATTGCAAAAATACGTTCGTATGAGTCGGTAGCTCGGTCCGAGCCTACCGCGATGCTGAAAACAGTCTTGCAGTTCCAGCTGACCGCGTCGTTACGGGCCAGCAACAGCGTGAACTGACTCATTAGGAGTACCTTTCTTAGTGCGGCTCACACGGAGCGAACCAGTCTTGGCATCCATTGCAGCTGCGATGCAAAGTGGAAGCGGTGCAAGGTGCGGTGGCCTCTCGATACGGTGCGAGCAGCGGCTCGGTGACAATCGTCCAGATGGCGTCGGTGAGACCACGACTTGCGGTGCAGGGCAAGACGGTGCTCGATGCGGTGCTGGCAGGTTGTGGTGCAGGTGACCGAGCCGGTCATGGCATCCGTCTCGTTTACGGTGCAAAGTGGAAGCGGTGTGGGGCGCGGTATCCTCTCGATGGGGTGCAGGCAGCGGCTCGGTGACGATCGTGCAGATGGCGTCGGTGAGACCAAGGCTTGCGGTGCTGGGTGAGACGGTGCTCAATACGGAGCTGGTAGGTTGCGATGCAAGCGACAGAGCCAGTTGGCGGGTATTGGCACTGGCGGAGCCGGACAGCTGTGCGTGACGAGCCGGTCACGGGTGTCGAGCCAGCAGTGATCGTGTCGGTGAGACCAGGCCAGCGAAGTGAAGCAAGGCAGTGTGGGCTGCTGTGCGTCTCGATGCGGTGCAGGCAGCGGCTGGGTGACGATCATGCAGATGGCGTCGGTAAGACCAAGGTTGCAGTGCAGCACAGGACTTCAGGCCAGCGACTGAGTCGGTGACAGCCGGTCGCGGTTCCCTCTTCTCTGTGGCAACTGAAACAGTGGTTCCAGGAGCAGTACCCAGAGGTTTGTGAAGTCTTTGCAGTCCCTGAGAACAGGAGGCCAGCTCGGTTTCAGCCCCTTGGAGATACTCAGCACAAGCAGAGAAAGTTCAGTCCAGTCCTTTCACTGCCCAAGGCAGAAGCAGCAGCTGCAGGCCAACCCAACACAGCAACAACACAGCAAAGGGGCGCAGTACTCCTCCTGGCAGCTCTTCCAGCTCTTCTTCTTGGCAGGTTCCTTGATTCCAGCGAGTTCTAAAGTCTTGGGGTCTGAGCCCCAATATTTATACCAGCAATTCCTTTGTCCTCTGAAGGCAGAGGGTCCTGTACCTAGTCCAAACCAGGCTTTTGCCGCGGAGAGGGATGCAGCGAAGTTTACCATCCGCTGTGGGCTGGATACCGCCGACTCTCTGGGCAGGATGATTTCCACGTTGGTAGGTTTTCGACGCTACGCCTGGATGAGATTGACTGGCTTTTCTGGGGATGTCCAGAATACCTTCATGGACATGCTCTTTGATAGCTGTAGCCTTTTCGGCGACAAGGCAGAAAATGCTTTAGAGCGTTTCAAGGACTCAAGGGCTACTGCCAAGTCCTTGGGCCTCTCCAGCTGCTCTCCAGAGTCTTCTTTTTGCCCATTTCGTGGCTATGGAAGGGTTGCCCCGCTACGTCCCGCCCAGAGCCACAGGCTGCAGCAAGTTTTGCAGCGTGAATCTTTCTGGATTCGCTATGCTGTGCATATTCTGCAATCTGGTGGTTGGGTCCGGAATCGTAGTCTTTTTTTTCTTTTTTTTTTTTTTCGTAGCCCAGGTGGGCGTCGATGTCCCACCATTTGGTGTACCTTCGGTGACGTCGGCATGCTTCCGGCGGAAGCTACCACCCTTGGGCGCCATCTTCAGATTCTTTTTTCCGCCGTTTGGTCTGGATCGTCGCGTGAAGCTCCAGAAGTTTTGGAGGAGAAAAGGAGGAAATACAGCAACTCTTCTACGGTAAAGACCTGAGAAGATTGGGAGAAGACCATCAGAGAAGAGACGATGAAGAAACTCGAGATCTTCGACGTCCTTGGAGGAATGTGCACACAGGGGGCCCCCTGAGCGCAGGGATGTACAAGACACCCTTTAAATTCTGCAAAACTGCCACCACAAGTTCGCGCAGAAGGACCAGCACCCGGTCTGCAACCTCTCCCTGCCAGTCGACCATGAGAGCAGAGACTGCAACGCCTGCTCAGTCTTCAAGCCGAAGACGCTCCGAGTTCGAGAGAGACAGAGGACAGCTCACCACACGATGCAGGGCAAGTGCCAGGCCCCGACGCTTTACGAACTGGGCCTCTCCACCGACGACGAGGACAACATCGCCGAAGGCCCAGATGACTTCACGGTCGCAGAGACCGATAAGAAAACGCCTGACAAGGTAGGAGAGTCTACGACCCCGAAAACCCCCACAGGCCCTCGAAAGCCAGACGCAGACTCTTGAAAGTCTGAGCCCAGAGCCTCGAAAGGAGCACCGGCGCCGAAAACTTCGACGACCGAAGCTGCATCCTCCGAAAAAGAGCCCAGCGGATCCTTCGAGAAGGACTCCCCGGAGGCCGAAGACCAGCGAAAAGCAAAGGTCGTCGAAGCAAGCCCCCGAAAAAGGGTCTTCGACTTCGAAGGAAAAGGAGCCGAAGAAAGCTTCGACGTCGACGACGCCGTCGAAGAGAGCAGCCGAAACGCTCGCCGACGAGCAGGCCGCAGAGATGCAGAGAAAGAAAAGAAGGCTCGAGGCCGAAATGGAGAACATCCTTCAGAGAAAGAAGGACTTCGATGAAAAGATGAGAAGTTACAGGATCCCCTCGAAGCCGGTAACGGCCGTCGCTGATGTGCAGGAGCACGTGGAGTTCGACGTCGAAGAGCCGCCGAAAACTCCCCCTCGGAGCACGAAGAGGACCTCTATTACACAGAGGGGGATTACAGGGAGCAGCAGTCAAGCTACGGCTCAGGTTCCTCGACGGCCCAAGACCAGGAATGGCAGGACATCGAGGCCGAAAACCCGGAGGAGGCTGTAGAGACATACCCCTCGAGACCTTCGCCACCGGATGACATTGGGGCATACAATGAGGTGGTCAGGAAGGCAGCAGCAGCTTATGGGGTTAAGCTGGAAGAGGAGAAGCCAAAACCAGATTTCCTGCTGGAAACATTGCTCCCCATGCAGACAAGAAGCCAATTCTTGCCCATGCTGAAGAGTATCACAGACCAGGGGAAGGAAGCTTTCAAGGACCCGGCTACATGCAGATCAGTACTGCCGAGGACGGAGAAGAAATACAAATTCTCCTCCCAGGACCCGGCTTACATCAAGGGGTCCGTCACAGCAGATTCAATAATTGCTGCAACGGCCAGAAGAAGGGCAAACGTCCCAACAACATCTGGACCTCCACCTGACCAGGAAAGCAGGAGGATGGACCTAACGGGCAGGAAAATAGAGAGGAACGCCGCAACGCACTGGCGGATGGCGAACCCCCACGCCCTCCTGAATAGACATCAATACCAGCATTGGGATGAGATGGGCCAATTGCTCAAGCACCTCCCGGAACAATACCGTGAGAGGGCATCACACCTTGTGGAAGAGGAAAAAAGCATTGCTAACTCGTGCCTGAAGACAGCCTTGGATGGGGCTGAAACATCCAGCAGATTGATGGCTATAGGCATCACAGAGAGAAGGCAAGCCTGGCTCAGGATCTCAGGCTTCAAGGCTGAGGTTCAGGAACATCCTGAACACACCCTTCGATGGTGAAACACTGTTCGGAGCCCCAGTTGATGAGAAGCTCACCCAACTGAAGAAGGACGACGAGACGGCACGGTCCATGGGGGCCCTGCAATTCAGGGGGATGAGAAGGGGCAAGGGCAATCACACCAGGCATTCCACCAGGGGCAACAGAGTGACAACCAAAGTCACCACGGCCAGCAGAGGCAAAACTTGAACTATCAGAACAGGGGCCAGTCCTTTCGATCAAGAGGAAACAGACGGGGCCAGAGAAGGAGAGGCGGTGAACAACCCCCCTCTAAGTGACTGCTCACGGGAAAAGGTGCCCACGCACTCGAACCCTCCGAGGGAGGAGCACGGAAGAAAAAAGAGGAGAGGGCTACACGGACAAGACACAAAGGAACATGTAACACCAGTAGGAGGCAGGCTGAGATTTTTTCTCCAGGAGTGGAGAAAAATAACCACAGACAAGTGGATACTCAACATCATGCAGTTCGGATACTGCATAGAGTTGGAAAAGAGACCACCAAACAGAAAGCCAAAGAAAAGAGAGCACTCTGGAAGAGAGCTGCAATTGCTCCAAGAGGAAGCTCAAGAACTCCTCCTCAAAGAGGCCATCGAACGGGTCCCATTCAAAGAAGGGAACAGGGGAGTGTACTCAAACTACTTCCTGGTGCCAAAAGTGGACGAAAGCCTAAGACCCATCCTGGACCTACGGTTCCTAAACAAATACCTAAAGACCCAAAAATTCAAGATGACGTCCCTGCAGAGGTCATCCCGCAGATAAAGGCCGGGGACTTCTTGTCCACCATAGACCTCAAAGATGCGTACCTGCACATCCCCATGAACAGGCAGCACAAGCACATGCTAAGATTCACAGTGAACAAGGATCACTACCAATTCACAACCCTGGCATTCGGTCTAAAGTCCGCACCAAGGGTGTTCACTAAATGCCTCGCGGCAGTGGCCGCATATCTGTGAAGGAAGGGGATACACGTGTACCCCTACCTCGACGACTGGCTCGTAAAGGCAAGCTCTTAAAGGACATGCAAAGATCATGCAGAACAGGTCACAAGAACGCTAGCAAGCCTGGGATTCTCCATACACTGGGGAAAATGCTCGATGGAACCAGAGCAAGTGAAGATCTTCCTGGGAGCTCAAATCGACACCGTCCAATGCAGGGTGTTACCCAGTGAAAAGAGAACACTCAGCCTACTGAGGGAGAAACGTCACTACCAGAAGGGGCGAGCTCTGACAGTGAGGACTGTGAGCAAGATCTTGGGGATGATGGCGTCATGCATACACCTGGTCTCCAATGTACGCCTACAAATGAGACCACTCCAAGAGTGGCTGCAACAGCAATGGTCACAAGCTACAGGAAGTTGGGAGGATCTAGTGGTTGTAACGCACAGGGTGCAGGAAGAAATAAGGTGGTGGACCAAGGAAAGGATAACAGTAGGGAAACCTCTAACACCACCGGACCCAACAGTGACCATCACCACAGACGCATTCCAGAAGGGATGGGGCGCACACATGAACAGGCTCAAAGTGAGGGGTCTGTGGAGCCCTACAGATGCAGTCAGACACATCAATTACCTGGAATTGAAAACAGTGTTGCTAGCCCTCAAGGCCTTTCAGAAACACCTGTACAGCCAGAAGGTGCTGATCCAAACAGACAACACCACAACGATGTTTTACATCAACAAACAGGGGGGAACTCAATCATTCCCTCTGTCAAGCTTGGCACAGGAAATCTGGAGATGGGCTATACCACTCAAAATAGACCTGCTAGCCATACACCTGCCAGGGAAGGACAATGTAGAAGCAGATTGGCTCAGCAGGCAGACTTCAGCGTCCCACGAGTGGGAACTCAATATTCAGGGAACAGAGAGACTATTCAGGAGGTGGGGCACTCCAACAATAGACCTGTTTGCAACACGCCGGAATGCAAAATGCCAATACTTTGCATCCAGGCAACCAGAGGCACTATCACAGGGGAATGCCCTATGGATAAGCTGGTCAAAAACATTTGCCTACGCTTTTCCCCCGATACCACTGATCCCCAGGGTTCTCAACAAATGCATGACGAGCAACATGACGCTCATCCTGGTGGTACCACAATGGGCCAGGCATACCTGGTACTCACAGATAATGGAGATGGTGCAGGGCCCCCCCACAAGTTCTCGAAAAGAAGAGATCTACTCTCCATGGAAAACGGAGAAGTTCTACACCCAGAGCCGGAGAGCCTCAACCTCTCAGCCTGGCTCCTGAGGACTTAGAGTTTGCACATCTAAAACTACCAGAGAGCACCCTGCGGGTGCTGCAAGAGGCAAGAAGGCCCAGCACACGCAAGTGCTATGGGGAAAAATGGAAAAGATTCACTCAATGGTGTTGCAAGAAAAAACTCCATAGAAAACTGACCAAGGAATCTACTGTGCTAAGGTACCTCACGCACCTAATAAAAGCTAAGCTAAGCTCATCCTCGCTGAGGGTACACCTGGTAGCGATTGTGGCATACACAAGAGGAGAAACAGGTAGAAGCTTCTTCACATCTCATGTCGTAAAAAGATTCCTGGAAGGGGCTAAAAGAATAGCGCCACCAAAGAGAATGCCGCCACCGGCTTGGAACCTGAATGTGGTACTGACTGAGCTCATGAATGCACCTTTCGAACCCATCCACAAAGCATCACTCCAAATGCTAACAATGAAAACGGCTTTTCTGGTAGCAATCACCTGGCTACGAAGGGTGAGCGAACTGCAGGCACTCACACTGTAGGAACCCTACATCCAGATACACAGTGACAGGGTCGTGATGAGAACAGACCCACACCTCATGCCAAAGGTGGTGTCCAGGTTCCACATGAATCAGAGTATTCAGATTCCTAGCTTCTTCCAAAACCCCACTACAAGCGCTGAGAGGGCGCTCCACACTCTAGACGCAAGAAGGGCTGTGATGCACTACATTGAAAGGACGAAGGGACACAGGAAGACAAAACAGTTCTTCGTATCCTTCGCAAGCAGTTACATGGGTAAACCAGTGACTAAAAATACCATAGCTCGATGGACCGCACAGACAATACAATTCTGCCACAAGCAAGCGGGCCAGGAGCTAACAGGAGGGGCACAGGCCCACTCGACCAGGAAGAAAGGAGCAACAATTGCCTTTCTGGCCAACACACCAATTCAGGACATATGCCTGGCGGCAACATGGGCTTCAGTGCACACGTTCACTAAGCACTATTGCGTGGATGTACAAATGAACAAAGAAGCACAAGTAGGACAAAAGGTGCTTCAACATATATTCAACAACCAACACTCATCTTCCACCCAACCGCCACAAAAGTAACGAAAACCGCTACAAAATCTATGCACAGCATAGTGTATCCAGAAAGATTCACACTGCAAAACGAATAGTTTCTTACCTGTCGGTGTAGTTTTGCAGCTTGAAGATCTTTCTGGATTCACTAGCAAACCCACCCGCCTCCGCCAGAAAGATGAGGCTGGAGAAGAAGGTGGAAACACATAGAAAAAAAAGCAAGTTGAAGCTTACAAGATACGTGAAAAAAAAAAATATGTTGAAAAAAGGATTAACAAACATAGCCATGGATTCACTACAAACACAGAAAAGAAAAAAGAGACGGAAAAAAGAATCCGAAGATGGCGCCCAAGGGTGGTAGCTTCCGCCGGAAGCATGCCGACGTCACCGAAGGTACACCAAATGGTGGGACGTCGACGCCCACCTGGGCTACGAAAAAAAAAAGAAAAAAAGAGAAAAAAGACTACGATTCCGGACCCAACCACCAGATTGCGGAATATGCACAGCATAGTGATTCCAGAAAGATCTTCAAGCTGCAAAACTACACCGACAGGTAAGAAACTATTCGTTACCCAACTTTTGCGCGGCCAGGTACGTGGGAAGAACCCTCGTAGTTCCGGGGGTCAGCGAGCGGGTCAGTCCACCAACCCCACCCCCCCACCCCTGCTGCAGCCTCCAAACCTTCCTAGTCCGACATTGCAGACCCATCAAATGCCAGTTGGCGGCAGGATTCCCCATCACTTCCTCCGCAGGCGCACCATCACGTCGGACAGGTGGGTTTGTCAGATAGTCCGTAGGGGCTACTCCCTCCCCTTCGAGGCTACACCTGCCCCTTTGAGGCTACCCCTCCAGCCATGTCACTGCAATACCACTGCATGTCGGAGTATCACCTGGCTTTTTTCAAGCAGAAAGTTACAGCTTTCTTTGCCAAGGGAGCCATTGATCGGGTTCCTGTCCCAGAAGTAGGTTGTGGTTGTTATTCCCACTACTTTAGGGTCCCCAAGAATGACAGGGGCCTGCATCCTATCTTGGATCTCCAGAACGTCAACCCCTTCCTCCCTAAAGAGAAGTTCAAGATGTTGACGCTTGCTCAGGTCTTGTCTGCCCTCGACCAGGAAGACTGGTTGGTAGCGTTGGACTTGCAGGACACTTATTTTCATATCCCGGTCCTGACCGCCCACCGGTGTTTCCTGCAGTTATCTGTAGACCACAAGCATTTTCAATTTACCATGCTCTCCTTTGTCCTTACCAGCGCCCCTCGGGTGTTCACGAAAGTGATGGCGGTGGTCGCAGCTCATCTGCGCAGATCAAGGGTTTCAGTCGTCCCCTATCTCGACGACTGGCTGTTGAAGACTGGCTTGCCCCAGGCAGTCGTCTCCCACTTCCAGACTACGGCCGACCTCCTGTATTTGCTGGCGTTCTCCATCAATGTGCCGAAGTCACACCTGATTCCCTCTCTGAAGTTCCTCTTCATCGGAGCGGTTCTGGACACGACGCCATTTCGGGTCTATCCTCCCTAACAGCGAGTCTGGGATATTCAGGCTATGATTCCGATCTTTCAGGCTCTATCCCAGGTATCAGTCAGAATGACCCTGAGCCTGCTGGGTCTCATGGCCGGCTGCATCCTGCTTGTCGATCATGCCAGGTGGCATATGCCGACTCTGCAGTGGGACCTGAAGTTCCAGTGGGTGCAGCATATGGGGAATCTGTCTGATTGCGTCCAGGTCTCGGAGGGCACTGCACGACAATTGCAGTGGTGGCTCACGAACCTGGTTTGGGTCAACGGCCGATCCCTTTCCAGAGAGCACAGTGGTGACTGATGCATCCCTTCTGGGATGGTGCGGCCACATGGGGGAGGCGGAGATCAGAGGCCTCTGGTCTCCGGCGGAGTCCGGGCTCCACATCAACCTTCTGGAGCTTCAGGCACTCAAAGCATTCCTTCCCTCTGGCCGACGAAGTGTAGTGCAGGTGTTCCCGGTCAACACCACCGCCATGTGGTACTGCAACAAACAAGGTGGGTTGGGGTCGTGGTCCCTATGTCAGGAGGCCATCCACCTCTGGACATGGCTGAAACATCAGGGCATATCCCTGGTGGTTTATCACCTGGCAGGTTCACTGAACGCCAGGGCCGACGAACTCAGCCGCGGGTGCATGATGGATCACGAATGGCGTCTTCACTCTGACGTGGTGCAAGGTCTCTTTCAACAGTGGGGTGAACCTTGGTTAGATCTATTCACCACGAACAGAACGCACAATGTCAGCAATTCTGCGCATTGGAATTTCCAAGGCAGCACTCTCTAGGCGATGCTTTTGGTTGCGAGTGGAGATGCGGTCTGTTGTACGCCTTTCTGCCTATACCACTTCTGCCCAGAGTGCTGAAGAAGATCAGGCGCGACTGGGCCTAAGTCATCCTTCTGGCTCCTGATTGGGCACGAAGAGTCTGGTATCTAGAGCTGCTCAACATGGCCATCGATCCTCCGACCTGTCTCCCTCTTCGGGAGGATCTTCTGTCACAGCAGCAGGGGGTGTTCCTCCACCCGAACCTGTCCAGCCTCCATCTCCTTGCGTGGAGATTGAGCAGCGGCAGTTGACGTAGTTTGACCTGCCTCCCGAAATCTGCACTGTTATCTTGGCAGCCAGGCGTCCCTCCACGAAGACTGTGTACACTGTCGGTGGCACAAATGTGTGGCATGGTGCACAGCAAAGGTTGTGGATCACCTCTCTGCCCCTCTTTCTGAGGTTCTCTTGTTCCTCCTTTCTTTGGCCCAGCAGGGCTCTGCTCTGGGCACTATCAAGGGCTATCCCTCGGCCATTTCTGCCTTCCTCGGCTTCAAGGTCAGCATTCTCTTTTCAAGTCCCGTTTGTCAATCGTTTCTTGAAAGGCATAACTCCTCTCTTTCCTCCTATTCCTTTCGTTATGCCTCAGTAGGACTTGAATCTGGTTTTAACTTATTTAATGTGCCCACCCTTTGAGCTGCTTCATAACTGTCCTTTGAGGCTTTTAACTTTTAAAACTGCATTCCTGGTTGCCATCACATCTGCCAGAAGAGTAAGTGAGCTCCAGGCTCTTTCATTTAAGCCTCCTTTTATGTCTGTCCATCCGGACAAGGTAGTTCTTAGGACTCATCCATCCTTCCTGCCCAAGGTTGTTACCGCCTTTCACATCGGGCAGACCATCATTTTGCCCATCTTCTTTCCGCCTCCAAATCCTTCGAAAGAGGAAGAGAGGCTCCACCGTCTGGACCCAAAACATGCACTTTCCTTTTATCTGAATCGTACCAAACAGTTCCGGGTGGATGACCTGCTCTTTGTTGGGTACATGGGTGCCAAGAATGGTCAGGCCGTACACAAGCGAACTATCTCCCGATGGGTCGTTTTGTTTATCAAAGCCTGCTATTCTTTGGCAAAGGAGCCTCCAGTGGGGCTGCGCGCCCATTCCACCAGGGCGACTGCTGCAATCACTGCTCTGGGACGAGGCGTTCCTCTGAATTACATCGGTCAGGCGGCTACGTGGGCTTCGTTGAACGTTTGCGAAACACTACTGTTTTGACAGTCCAGTCCGGAGAGATGGCTTCTTTGGCTGTTCTCTTCTCCTGGACTTTCTGGTGTGAACTTGGTTCGCAGACCCACCTCCAGGGTTGGTATTGCTGGAGTATCTGTTCTAAGGTAAGGAATCTAGAACAAACATGTTTCTTTCAGATGAACAAGTTACTTACTTTCGGTAACGATATATCTGTAAGAAACATTAGTTAGTTATAGATTCCTTACCGCCCCACCCATCCTCCCTGTTCTGCGAACTGATTTCTAGGGTCAAGGATATCCTTTCAGGGCCCTAGTTTTGTGCACCAGTGGTCAGTGCCTTTCATGGCTCTGCGTTTTTGGCACGGAAAGTAGTGTACAGAACTGGTGTCCGCACACAAGGGCGGTGTCTAAGTAGGTACCGCGACGTCATCCCGGCAACACGACGCCAACGACGAACTGGGAGCCGACCGCCCCCACCTTCTAACGCGCACAGGTACTGCTGATGAAAAAACTTTCCGGATCCAGTTTGACACCTGAGTGTAATTCTAAGGTAACGGATCTATAACTAACTAAATTTCATACAGATATATCGTTACCGAAGGTAAGTAACTTGGTCATTTTGTACGTGGATTGGATAGGTGATGTCCAGGAAACCAAACTATGTTTAATTCTACATTGAAATTTTAAGGTAATTTTTTTTTTGTTGCCCTGTTTTCAGAGTTTAATAGAGCACCTATAATCGTTTTACGATATTAGTCCTGTCTTATTCCTCCAGCTACGACTTCAACTAAGTATTAAACAGAGAAGGTGAGCTATATTTAATTTAATATTTTTTCTTTTTAAGTACGAAAAAACAACCCAAGCAGTTTATGCTGTGGAGAATTCGGTGGACACCTTAACCGAGTTAATGCAGACGTACCGAGAAAAGGCCGGTGATAAAGTGGCTGACAAAGGAGGAAGCATTTTCACGAAGACATGTTGCTTGCTAGCAATTCTTTCTCTAGACACTAAAAGAGCTTTGGTAAGCTGAAATAGTGTTTTTTCCTTGTGTATTTTTTATGTATCTGACATGCACGTAACAAAGGAGTCTGAGAGCTGGAAATCATTTTATGAACTTTGGCAAGTTTGGACATGTTGTTATGCAAATTATTACATTAATGAAAAGAAGTGTTCCAAGCTGGTAAACTAGGACTTTGGAAATGCACCCATGGAAGATATACCTGTGGTACGATATACCACTGCGTCGATGACGCACTTGGCTTTGTGTGGCGCTCCTAGGCCGGTTTATTTTTATTTGTGTAGACATTAAGACTTTGGAACTCTTGTCAGTTCATTCTTGAGTGTGCTCTCAGAAATGCAATTTCATTTCAACAAAAACTGGTCCCAACATAATTAAAATGCCTTCTGCTTAAACCAGCTGTGTGAAATTAGATTGCACAATGCTGGCAGTTTACCCCATGCTCACCCCTATGTGAGGTGCCTTTGAGTCAGTTAGGATATAAAAAACGCAAGAGTCGCTGGGCACTATTTGCAAAGCCTCTGTACTCCTTTGAACGCCAGCCATGCTGTTTGTTCTTGGTTACAAAGGTGCAGTAGATCCTAGGAGGCATGCAGGTATTTTTAGTAAGTTTACCTCTCTTCCTGGCCAGATTTCACCTGCAGTCCAGTACACTTGGGGATCACGGTAGCACTGTTAATGCACCTCATGGAAGGGTTACTAGTGCCTCTCCCCTCTTCACTTTCAAGCTTGGAGAGATACCTTGGTTCTTTGATGGTCTTAATCATTAAGTATATCTCATGCATTCAGAGATTTCCACAATAAAGCAGAATGTCAGGCACTGCCCCCTGTAGCTCACTCTTCATTGTGCCTCCACTCTGATGGCAGCGAGGCACAAGAAACCTATCCTCCTCTTATTCCATCCATCGCTATGCTTCATCTGCAACGAGTGTTGTCCTTAACGTAGATGGTTGGCAGGGGAGGAAGGTGTGAGAATGAAGGTTGGGAAGCAGTCGCTTATTGCCCTGGTTATGCTTTTCCACAAGTTGAACTGAGACCACCTCTCCTCTGCTCAGCTGTCCCTAAACTTCTGCTCCCTAATTCTCTCCGCCACAGGAACGTTTTTAATGCCCGCTGGACCGCAAGTAGCGCCAAAGCGGCAGCACATCCTCTTGCTGGCACTCCATAGTCTTACCCCAGGCCGCAAGGAGACTTGGGGCCAGATGTACGAACATTTCATTTTGCGAGTCTCTAATTGCAACTATCCATTCTAACTCGCAATTAGAGACTCGCAAAATGAAATGCACTAATGTGTGTCTAGTGATTCCCAATGTTGTCGGAGTTGACCTGCCTCATCAATATTCATGAGGCCGTTCGCAATTTGCGACCCATTGGGATGAACAGTAACACAAGGATGGTGGCCTGCTGGGGACAGCAGACCACCATGTCTGTGTTTGATTGTAAATAAAGCAATTTTTTTTCAATGACGCTTGTTTTCCTTCAGGGAAAACTGGATGCGTTTCAAAAAGAAAAATTAAGAAATTTTCATTTTTAAAGGGTAGGCAGTGGTCATTGGGACCAATGCCTGAACCTAATAAAACGTTTTTGCTATTATTCACAAAGGGGAAATAGTTCCCCAGGAACCCCTTCTCGTTTGCGACTGGCCTAGCACCTACTTGAAGTAGGTGGCAAACTGCGGTTGTTTTGCCACCACATTCCATCGCAAAACAATTGTACATCCCCGTGCGACTCACTATTAGGAAGGGATGTCTTTGGCACACCCCTTCCTGACAGCGACTCGCAAGCCCGATTTTGCAAGTTAGTAATAGGTTACCAACTCGCCAAATAGGGTTTGTACATTTCAAAAACGTTTTAGCAGTCGCAAACGGCCCGAATCTCCCTTAGCTACCGCTAAAAACAGTCATACACCTGACTGTTATGTTATGTTATGTTAAATTTATTTGTAGAGCGCGGCTAACACCATTAGGTTTCTTGGCGCTGTGCTGGAGAACGGTGAAAAAGGTGTGAGACGGAATCTAAAGATATGAGGTGGTGAAGAGGAAGGTTTTGAGGAGTGATCTGAAACCAGAATATGAAGGTGCAAGTCTGAGAGAAAGTGGGAGGGAATTCCAGAGGGATGGGGCCAGAAGAGAAAACCTAAGGCCCCCGTATTTTTTCCTCTTGAACCTGGGAACAGATAAGAGGGCCATTTGGGATGAGCGTAGATTGCGGGACGGAGTATAAAGATGGAGGAGGGAAGAAATAAAGGAGGGACCCTGACCGGAGAGGGACTTGGAAACAATACAGCCTAGCTTAAATTTACAGCGGGCGGATACCGGCAGCCAGTGAAGGCTCTTTAGAAGTGGACGGACGTGCTGATCTTTCGGCTGGTGGTAAATCAAGCGAGCGGCTTGATTTTGGATCAGCTGGAGTCTTTTCAATTGGTACTCAGGAATGCCAACATACAGTGCGTTAGCGTAATCGAGTCGGCTGATCACTAACGCCAGGAGCGCTAACGTGAGCGCTTCAGTAGTAAGTAGGCGGGAGATTTTTCAGAGTTTCCTGAGTTGGAAATGGCTGGCAGACACCACTGCGCTGATCTGGGGGGTCATAGAGAGGTCATTACTGATAATGACGCCCAGACTTTTAGCAGAGTTAACTGGAGAGGGAGGGCTACCAAGACTGGCCGGCCAGATGGAAGGCTGCCAAGGGTTGGAAGCTCCCCCGACAAGAATCAATTCAGTCTTGTCGGGGTTAAGCTGCAGACTCCGTGTGTGTAAAGGTAAGCAGGAGTGCTCTTCTTGTGTTGCTTGACTTTCTTAGGTGTCCGCCTTCATGTCAAGCCTCTGTTGCTGACCCAAGCACCAGGTTCTCCTCTACCTTATACAAAGATATGCTTGTGGTTCTGGCGAACGGGTGGCTTTGGTCCGAAGTGTTGTCATTTGCTGCTTTTCTAAGCAGAGGCAGTCTGCAGTTACCCTCGCTTTGTCCGAAGTGCATTCACCACATTGACACTTTATACTGTGTAGCCTAGGCACATCTTCTCCCTAAGCAGTCCTAAGAAGTGTTTCAGACTGAAGCACAACGGTTTAAAGGCCTGTTAGCCTGTTGACACAATATTTCTAAATGCAACGCTATATTAAAACCTGTTTTTAATTCCATTGGGAAATCCTTTCTTAATGTAGATATATTCTTTAGAAAGATGGGTTCATTCGTCTAGTGCACAAGGTGGAGTACTTAGCTCTTTATATGAGTAAAAGAACAAACTGTTGTGCATCTGGTTAGTTCAGTTATGCCAAGCTAGTTGTTACTGGAAGTTAATGAATTTATTTTGACGGCATTTATTTTTTCTTCCAGGAGATACGTGCTGTGCCTAGAGCGGTGGATCGAATTTGCAGCATTTATAAACTTACGGCTCGAAAACATAAAATGGATGCCCAGCGAACACTTAGCAAGCGAATGATGAGTTCTGTGAGCGGACACTTCAGTAAAAATGCAGGCTTCGTTATGCAGGCAACGCCTGTGAGAACAAGAGTAGTTTCCAGGTAGGATGATGCCTTTAATGAGTAGTGTGCCAGAGGTGTGAGCACCGTGCCTGATGAGAGGCCTTCACGTCTGCCAGGCCTATTGTGAAATGTCTGTGTGTGATATCTTTCTTGGAATATATGAAGCTATGAATTGCCTAATGCTGTCGGCTTGCTCTATGCATCGCAATTCATATCTTATGCTGCTAGTAGGACAGCATCTTGTGCACAACGACAGTTTCCAAGTGATCTTTTCTGTCCCTCTTCGGATGGACCACCAGCTTTCACACTTCCTTCACTCTCTCATCCAGTTTGTGACTTCCTTCAAGCAGTGCCTCTTGTGCCGGGTCAGTTCTTTCAATAAACTTAGGAAGTAAAGGTCATTGCTACCATCGCGAAAAGGATGCTGTCAGGCTCATTTTAGCGAGGGTGTGCTGAAATGCGAAAAGTCCCCCATACTCTTGTATGATCTGTTATTGGCCCCGGTATGAGTATCATAGCTGATGGACAGGCCGCTTACGGCGATCCCTCCAGCTCAGCCATATGCCTGGGCCGGTTGGATTTACCTCCGCCCGAGATGGAGACAGAATAGCTGCCCCAATTAGGGTTTTCGGTGTGCCTCGGTGCCTTCCAGAGGTAGCTATCATGAAAATAGTGACCGGCTGCAGGAAATGAACTATAGTCCCCTAACATGTTGCAAAATACACCCTGGCGTATTACAGAGACTGATGTCTAGGTAAGCTACCGTTACCTCGCAGGAGATGCCTATGAAGTCATAAAATCATGTTTTTTCCTTAAACATCCGTACTCATTACATTGCAGGTACGTTTTCGAGTCTACATTGCAGGTCTTTCCTTGGCAGATACACACATTTTTAATGTTGAACACTTGAAATTAATGTATGTTCCAGCAGACTCATATATTGTTATGGTTATTTCTCGTAACAATTCATTAAATCTGATTTAAATTATTGCAATTTTAAGTCAAATTAATTTAGTATTAATTTGCAAATATGAGCACAAAAGTGTTTAATAAAAATGTGACTAACATTGTTACATTTAAATCATTAAATACAATTGATTTTTAAGTTACTTATTGTAAATTCTAAAATGATTCCTTACTAAAAAAATTAGAATAAAATCTGGGTTAATGATTTTAATTTCATTGACTATAAAACAAAGTAGTAATTAAAAAATATATGTTTTGTGAATCGGTACATAACACCAACAGCAGTGTTGACGTGCTGCTTCGTTCAGCACCGCGCACTCAAATTTGCGCCATACTATATATTAACCGGATCATTATTTTAATATCCAGGTTACATCGTGATTTACAAGAAAATAGCACAAGTGCGCCCTCTGCTGTTCACATTTAATTGCAGCTACGTTGACGATTTTTTTTACCAAATCTCTTGTAATTAAAACAAGCATTGGCAAATTCAATGTGTTTCATCTCTGTTAGTCCCTATTGACGTTGTCTATGTATTTTAAAGATGTTGCACAGCAGCGCGGGCTTAAAGTAAAGAAAAATGCGCCATGACACGGTCAGCGCTGCTGGGCAACATCTTTAAAAAAACATTGACAACGCCAATAAGCGAACTTGTTGGCTTTGCCAGCGTTTGTTGTCACCTGAAGTTAAAACGTGTTGAGGGCTTTTTACTTCTCTTTTTAAACGGGCGACACTCTGTGAGCAATTATTTTTCTTCAAATTCTAATTTGAAATGAATTCCTTATCGCACTAACTGTAATATATATGTACTGTTTAAGATGCTTCTGATGCATGCCAGTAAAGCAGAGCATATTTTACTTTCGGTCTCTGAGTTTTATTGCTTTCGCTCATCCTGCAGCCCTCCTTTAAAGTAGGGTGTGTGGAAACTAGGTAAATGAACTGCAGTAACCCCTCAACCTGCGCACATTCAACGCATTCTTCCCCTGAAGGGAGTCACCTTTTAGTGGTGTGTCTGTGTAGGCGTTTTCAAACACTTTCGGGAATACCACTGTAGTTATCCAGTCATTCCCGTGAAGGGGTTTGGGAACGGTTTGAAAGACGTATCCACAGGAAACCACACAGACTTTTAATACTCGCCTCCTATAAAAGGCAGTTTTTATCGTAAACCCACATTTTTTGGTAGATATTCAACATTTCAGGGGAATAGTCTAACCAATCCATGCGGATTATGGAAACTCGCAAATGCTCGTAAGATGTGGTCTGTTTGAGTTCAGCATGTTGCATTTTTCTAAACGAACATGCAATGCGTTGGAACTGCCCACCCCCAGGGCCCAGACCTTTCATTGCAAGATTTTGTAATAAATATATATATATTCACTGAAAAAACCATAGGTTATAGACCATATATAGTTAGGAATTAGCATTTACAAAACCTTGAAAATTCACTGAAAAAACCATAGGTTATAGACCATATATAGTTAGGAATTAGCATTTAGAAAACCTTATTTTACTCACACAAAACAATTGAAATTCCATATATAGTTAGTTGCACTAACTATATATCGCGCACCCGCAATCCACTGCTGATGATGTCACATATTACATCATTCATGACATGGTCAGTGACATCACTGATGACATCACTGATGACATCATCTAGTGTCTGTGTGTTTTTGTAAAGTTTAAATACGTTTTACATATTGAAGAATGACTGGATGGATGGAAGACTGAGTGTGTGTGTGGCTGGCTGGGAGGTGTGTGACGCTGTGCATATCAATGTGTACTTGTATCAGTGATTGTATAAGAGAGTAAGTATGTGTTAGTATATGTGTGAAAAGTATGGTGTTCTGTGTTTAACTATAGATGAGGAAATCGAAGTGTGATTGGTTCTTCACAGGACTGACTAGGTGTATGAGTGCATATGATAGTGTTCTAATAATAACTGACTGTATGTATGAGTAATTGTATGGGTGAATGAGTGAATGTGTGTGTAGACGTAGGAATCAGTGAGTGCGTATGTAGTAACTGGTATTGGTGTGTCATGATGTCATCAGTGATATCATTTGAGATGTCATCAGTGATGTCATCAGTGATGTCATTTGAGATGTCATCAGTGATGTCATCAGTGATGTCACTGACCATGTCATGAATGATGTAATATGTGACATCAGCAGTGGATTGCGGGTGCGCGATGGAATTTCAATGGTTTTGTGTGAGTAAAATAAGGTTTTCTAAATGCTAATTCCTAACTATATATGGTCTATAACCTATGGTTTTTTCAGTGAATTTTCAAGGTTTTGTAAATGCTAATTCCTAACTATATATGGTCTATAACCTATGGTTTTTTCAGTGAATTTCATTGGTTTTTTAACAGCTAATATCTGTAGCTGTAAAATGTATTCTTCTTTAAATCCAAAAATATATTTTATATGTTTATTAATAATTTTTTTTAAAAATATTTTTCTTTCTTCGTTCCCGCTTCGCGAATCGGGAAGCTTCCCGTTAGCTGACCTTGATGCCGCGAAATAGACCGCGAGCCGGTAAACGTTTCTTTACCGCAACTGCCGCGTTAGAAAACAACATCGTGACGCCTCCCGTCCGCATGACGTTTCGCGTTGTCGCGTGATACGTCATATGACGTGCTACGTTAGCGAACTGGTACGCTTACCGAGTCGCAAAGCACAGGTTTCTGGAAGCAAAGCGGGAGGCCCTGCAAAGCGCTTAACGTAAACACAGCAGGTCATGTGACTTGGTAATAACACTTTTCATTGGTTCATTTCACTTTTGGTTTCCTAATGATGTAAGACTAGGTCATATAATCTAAAATGAACACTTTTTATTGGTTGAGAACTATTGTTTTTCCCAAATGATGAAAATCCCTCCTTCTTTCCTCACTCTGACTTTCATCATTGTGAGAGAAAGACCCTTTGTTACCAGTGAGCAATGGCTTCTTTAGTAGCTTCAGCTGGTGCTTCCCCACCACCTCCACCACATCCAAGGAAGAGTGGACCACCTGCTCAAGTTATAATTCAGCAAGAAGAGGAAGAAGAGGAACAGGACGACGAGCACGAAGAGAGGCACTTTTTGCCTGAGGAGCCCAGGACGTCTCACCGGAAAGAAAACTTCATTTGGCAATTTTTTAAAATTCCCAAAGGTCAGAAAAAAGTAAATGCAAGATACGTAACTTGCCTTATATGTCAAGATAGACTGTCCAGAGGGACCGACAAAAAATACAGTTTCGGAAACTACACAATGCATCGCCATATGACTAGGTGGCATCCTAACAACTACAGTGCTGCACAGTTTCGTAACGACCTAGATAATCTCCCTATTATGGCCAGAAGATCTGTTGTACCGGAAGTAACGGGACCAGAGGGCAGGGAGATGGTGCCAAATATTCAAACGAGATTTCATGAAGTAAAACACGTCTGCGTACATTGCAGTGGATTCATTTGCTACGGAGAAAGAAGCATCACTCTGATCAACAGAGCTATTGACTATCATATGCAAGTTTGTACGAAACGCCCCAAATAATAAATACTTTTTTTTTGTTTTGTTGCTCCTGTTGAGCCCTTTACAATGAATCGTTTTCATTGCCCCCTGCAAGAAAAACCCCCAAAAATATAAAACTGTTCAGAAAAATTCAAAAAAAGTAAAAAAATGTTCAGAAAAATAATAAAAAAAATATAAAACAACAAAAACAATAAAAAAAAAAGTTCTTTTCAGAACTACCTCCCCGTTATTAAAAAATTGGTACAATATTTGGAACTGTGCCAACCTCTATTTCTCGTAGTACGCTTCCCAGTTCGCTCGCCGGTACGCGAACCGGAAGCGAACCAAAAACAGTAAGTATAAGGGAAGGAAACAGACACTTATGTTAAAAGAAAGACAGCTATAGGGGAGTAAACTAGAGATACTATTACCCGTAATCCACTGCTGATGATGTCACGTATTACATCATTCATGACATGCTCAGTGACATCATCAGCAGAGGATTGCGGGTTTTTTGGCAACGTGCCTTATCCACGGTTTAATAACGCTGCCTTTTGCTTTATATAAGTTTTCAAATTGTATGAAATATATACCAATAGGTCGTTATGAACCTTTAGGTAGTGCTTTTCTTCATGAGGTCTGGTCGCTTCCATACACATACAGATGTTTCAAAGATGATCAAGAAGTTTATCTGAATGGAGAGGAATGCACTGAGACGCCAGATCATTCACTAATGTGTAGGCACATACAGTTACACGGTTCATGCAACAAACACCGACCAAATATGGCTTGCGTGTTGCAAGGCACGCCAGTTCCTGCTATCATCCCCACGTTCAAGTTGTTGGAAAATGGTAGTTATTTGATGCTCAATAATGAAGATTGTTCTGGGTTAATTTAAAGTATTCCTTTTATCGTAACAGTAAGTGAACGGGTTATTTGCTGCAGAAATGTTCTATTTCCTCCCACACATGAACATAGGGAGTTTTCAATCTGGCCACAAATACCAACCTTGGGAGCAGATTTCAACGGCATGGCAAGAATAAGAGCTCTTTTGTCTCAGAGAGAGGTGGCCTTGAGTTCGGCCCGTGAAACTTTCGTGCTTCACATAGCGAACACCCGTACAGAGGTGCAGACCCTTTTCAATAGTGATTCGCCTTTCCATTTCAGCAAGATGGTTCGGACTATCTTTAACGCGTCCTCCACAAAGGCCCTGGCGCACTTTTTAAAAGTTGTTACCAGTGGTCTCGTGACTTCATTTGAGAAAATCTTTGGAGTCATCCCTGCTTTCTTTCATTCTATTTTTTCCACTGTGTGGATTGCCATTTTTACTTGCATTACCAGCGGACGCTCTTGTGCTTTTTTACATTTTTAAATATGGTTGTCCCTCCTGTGCAAGCTCCCGCCCTGCAGCTGCTGACACTGTTCCGCAATCGCATGCTAGAATATTATGGCACAATGCCGTTGGCGATATTAAGCACGGCATATGGATTATCTTTTCGATTCTCCTACTTCACCTGTGTCCAGCCTGTATTTCACTGCCTGACCTGTGATTTCGATTGGGCCATTGATTTGTGTCTCTGCGGACCGGTTTCTCCTGACGTCGACTTTAATCAGCTGATGACTCCTATCATTACTCACGAGTTGGTTTGTCCTGGCGAAAGGATTATGGCTGTGGCATTGATGCATGGACTAATTGGTCCGTGGAATTTACTGGCGGCAACACAGTCTTTCTTGGAACAGAGCTTTCTATAAAACCCACCGAGCTGTCCTCTGATGGTGATAGAGGATCCGGTGCTGGGAGAGCACGTATGTTCTTTTCCGCTTTTAAATTGGATGGCTGAACTCTTTTCGGATGAAGACGGTGACTTCCTATTGGAGGCTGTTGCAGCTTATTTTGCATACACAGTTATGTCATAGACCTTTTTCATGTTTGATATGCTGAGTACTAGCATTTCATTGACAATTCATTGACTTATTTGTCAAGTTTTTATTATTTAGCTTGCCTATTGGCTTAAGACTCGATAAAGTACTTGGCTGTTTTATTTTTCTTTAGCATTAAATTTTCCTAGTTTTTAATGTTTTACCTTGCGGACCGTCCACATATAAAGTTGCAATCTGCTCTCATGAGATGGCACTTCTATTATCTTATTCAGTTCGTTTACGGATCATGGGGAGGTGTCATCTAGGTCCTGGATATCTTTACACCGTGTTAAGTTAGCATGGGCTCATTACCGGTTTAAACGCCATTTTTCCTTTTTTGCAACTTCTGCACACGACACTTAGTTGTTGCTTTAGCTTTCAACCTAGTAGTTCATCGTGGTTTACATGAGAATAATGTTATTGCTCTACTATCTGCTTTGCTTGTTAAACTATATCTGTACAGCGAGTGCTGAAGTTTCAAGAACAACACGATACAGAATTGTTATGAGGTCTGATCTGCACGACTTCATACTCATAACATAAGTGCAGCTTCTGCCAATTCTGGGCATGAGGCGGGTTTTATATTGCTTTGCCGAACACACATACACAACAGTTGATGCGGTTCACATGAAGAGAGAGCTGGTGTATGCTGATGTGATTCCTTCAAATCTAAGACACTAAAGTATGGGCACGCCCTAAACCAACACAAACAGACCTTCTTAGCAAATAATATAATATGTGTATTAGGGAGGGTGAGATATAAGCAGCCGCGGGCCGTGGAGGGAGTTACGGTGAGGCGGGGAGGGGGAGGGGCAGGGTGGAGCCCTCTCCACCCTGCCCCTCCCCCTCCCCCTCCCCGCCTCCCTGCCCCACCGTAACTCCCTCCACGGCCCGTGGCTGCTTATAAGTGTTGATAACTCTTATTCATTTACAGCATGTTAACATACTGTCACCATTCGCTTTTTATGTACTAGTAACTATGCTGGTAATTTTGCTACTGATAATATGTGTACTTGTATTATCTAAGATACTACGCCTGAGAAGACGGCATTAGTAAATAAACATTTCAAATACACATGTGTTCTTCTTAACTCCATGTTCTGGTTTCTAAGAAATATATAACGACCGACTGTTCATGAGTTCCACGTATCCTGAGGTACTATAAGTTCATATTCTGGATTGTCTAAACATTGAGAGTTTGTTATATCCAATGTGACACTGTACCTAGCTTGCTAAGGGGTTTTTGATTACTAACGTGAGTTTTGGGGCACCCTAATTCGCCGAGGTTCCAATCCTCTGTCCACAGTTCTGTGTGAGAACAGAAACCCTGCGACAGGGGCACCCCCGACCCTTGCTGGAGCTTCATCACACTTGCGATACAACTCCAGCAATGCGCCACCTTTACGGCACAGATACATCACGCATCTGTGCTGTTTTTGCCCCATGATGCGCCGCATTGTAAATGCAGCACACCATAGGTGACGGAACAGCGGCACAGAATGACTAACACATCCCTGGTGATGCGCCCGTCATCATAAATCTATCCCTATGCTTCTTATCTTGTTAGAGATGAATCGCCATATGTATCATCAAAGTTTTTTGCATTTCCTAAATAGCGAACTTTAAGGAATAAATAGCGATTCTTTACCATTCCTAGTTTGCGATGAGCTATTTGCTAATTACAAATTACCCATTCATTTCCTTCATTTCCATAGGGCGGTTGGACTCACTTTTAGCTCGAACGGCTGAATGGATTTCCACGAAACTTGGCAAAATTGTAGGGACTGGTAGCCCGATGTGCCTTTGCTATGTCTCAAGATATATGCTCCAGTGGTTTTTACGAAAATTAACTTTGAAAAATATATATTGGGCTACATTGGCCTATATATATGTTGGAGCCCAAATGTAGCCCAATGAAGCCCAATGAAGCCCAATGTAGCCCAATGTAGCCCAAAGATGGCCGCCAGAGACAAAAAAAACAAATGTAGCCCAAATATCAGCCAGATGTAGCCCAACTATAGCCCAGTGACAGAATGACCAATCAGCTTTGCAAACCTCCGTTACGCGAAGCGGAGCGCTGTTACAGATATATATCTTTTTTTGAACGTTAATTTCTCAAAATCCACTGGAGCACATATATTGAGACCTAGCAAAGGCACATCGGGCTACCAGTCCCTAATATTTTACCAAGTTTCGTGCAAATCCATTCAGCCGTTCGATTATTATTATTATTTATTTTTTTTGCCCCGCGGGGCCCTTTTAAAACCTCCACATCAAAGCTAGGGGGTCAGCGAGGATCTACTATGCCCCCTTATGGTCATTTGCCCCTTCGCTTTGGCCTCCTCTTGTCTCTCGATTCTACCGAGAGACAAGATGGCGGCCGCTACGGACTGTTTGGAATGTTTACAGACGCCGGAGAACCAATCAGCTTCGCTTCACAAAGCTCCGTTGCGCGAAAAGTCCGCGAACCAGAGCGCTGCCCGGTCCGCTGTTACAGATATATATCTTTTTTTGAACGTTAATTTCTCAAAATCCACTGAAGCACATATATTGAGACCTACAAAAGGCACATCTGGCTACCAGTCCCTACAATTTTGCCAAGTTTCGTGCAAATCCATTCAGCCGTTCGGGCTAAAAGTGAGGCCAACCGCCCTATGGAAAACTCAATGTTAAAAACACGTTTTGGGACCCCCCTTTTTTCTCAGCCCCCCCTTGACGAACCCCCCCCCCCAATTTCCAGGGGCTGCTCAGAAACAAAATGTTCCATTTTCCAGAAAATTTCAGCCAATTCTGTCCACAAACGCCAAAGTTATTAGACATAGGATTTTTTCTCTATGGGATTTTTGAAAATTCTAACTATATATACCTACTGGCGACCGCCAGTAGGTAATATATATATATATATATATATATATATATATATATATATATATATATATATATATATATATATATATACACACACACACACACACACACACACTTTTCAGTCGGTGCCAATCCAGCCGCAAGCTTCCTCTGGGTTGAGGGAGATTGTGTCGAACCGTTAATTGAAGCCCCCGATTGACACCCAAGATCTCCAGTTGCGGGGTTTGTACGAGAAGCCTAAGAAATAGAACAGATACTTTTCTTGCCTATGGGCCAATAATTAATTCACCACAATTATTGACTCGGTTGAAACTTTGTGTGTGTTATGAAACATGTTAGGGGTGCCCTTATGGGTTATACATTTTTTTTACTGAAAATATGAGTAATGGAGGTGTTTAGACAATTGGGAACACACTGAAACAATGGTATGACCAAAATGAGGTTTAGGAGGGAGACGCTTGTGCAGATCATAGATTGCATATGCTGGTCATAGATGGTTTTAATAAGGTGCTTCTAGAAGCTACCATTTCATGTGTCAATCTGGCAGCCCTATTCGGCTTGATGGAATATGTAGGGGGTGAATTGTCAATATATGGTTCCCCCCCTTTCTGCTAAAGTTTACTTAAATGTTTTCAAAGCCAGTGCTCCTGTGTCTCCCTGAACAGTAGTGTGACTGGTTAGCAATAGAAGACGTAATCTTAGAATATATTACCACCCACCTTCTTTACTGATGTTGGTTTTCAGTGAGTGACTGGTGCCCTCTCCGTGCTATTCTTTGTTTTTGTCAACTTTCACATTTGCCTTCTCCCCTCAGGAGAAATGCTGTTTTGCATTGCTTATGTTATAGTGTTAATTTTGTGACTTGATATAATAGTTTAGGTGGAAGCCACAACATTTTTTGTGTCCTAATTTTGTGCCTTTATTCTATTTATTTCTCCTGTGAAGGAGTAGAGATAATCCGTACATCTCCGGGTGAGAATCAGGTACTTGGATAAATGTACCTGGACAAATGGATGATTCAGGCTTCCTTGCCCCAGACCACAACGCTCATACACACACACGCAAACACATACCCCACCCCTCCTGTTTGAGTCTCTCTTCTTTTCAGGGCATACAGTGTACAGATTCTCTTAATGATACTGAGTCTTGAATGATTTACATGGAGTGGAGTGGGATAGATTGGATAGGGGTGAATAGGGGTGGAGTGGCACAGATTGGGATAAATTGGATTGGAGTGAGGTACGATAGGGTAGACTGGAGTGAAGCCAGGTAGACTAGGGAGGAGTGGGGTAGATTGGAGTTAGTGGGGTGGAGTGGAGTTGAGTGGGGTAGATTGGGTGTATTAGAACAGGTTAGATTGCAATGTGGTGTGGACTGGGGGCGGGGGGCACAACTCAACTCTACCATCATACTCCAGTGTCATTTTGAGTTCCAAGGGTCCCTAGAGCCAGTAGTCTCTTGTGTCACAGTGGTACCGAGGACACAGAGTCATCTGACCACCTATTGGAATCCGAAGAAGTCACCAGCAGATTGCCTGTTTTCCGTTTCCTGTGTATTTTACAAGAACTGGGTAGATGGACTTACGTGGGTGCTTCTTTTGTCTTATTCTTTGGTGAACCATAAATATCAAACGTCTGAAGTAGAGTGCATCTGTACTGCTGTGTAGCCTCCTGCCCATTTACCTCTCGTCGGCCAATTATTGAGCTCTCAACATACATGAAACTGAAATGAGATTTCCTGCCACTTAATTAATCTAGGTAGCCATGCTATTCGGTATATTAATAAGCAGAAAAGGAGACCATCCTAGATCCTGTCTCATCTAGCAAGGGCCTTCACCTGTCAGTCCCTAGTACTCTGAAAGTCCAGTGCTTGAAAGACTGGGGCAGTCATTTTTTCAACAGATCTAGATCTGTATACCACAATGGCCCAGATGCATTCATGCTGCAGTGGTCATGTTTTCTGATGCTCATGTGTTGAGTGATTCAAATGACACCCAAACATCATTTGATTGACCAATATTCAAGTACTGCCGTGGGGTGGGGGGATCCCTTTGCTGCTGATCCCATGGAGGTAGTTATTTTCTGTTTTGACAAAAGGGTGGACTTTGGTACTTCTCTTCAAGGTGGCTTAACATGGTACTGTGGTGCATTAGGCCCTCCTATGTTGTGAGCTGGTTATGTTCGCAGGATCATATTGACCTAGTCAAGGCAGATGCTAGACCATCATAAAAGATGCTGTATAAGAGCAAGAAACTTAGTTTGCAGCTACCGGTTTCTAGCAAGTGTCATTAATCCTCTTTAATGTTCATCCCCTCTTGTTTTCACATGTGTAGCCTATTTACCTCTTACACCTATTTATGTAGAATCTATTTTGCCTCGAGAGGTACCTGTTGCAGCTCTGAGGCAATGATTCTTGTACCTTAATTAGGTTGTCTTGTCCCAGTAGGCTTCTCCACCTTTAATACCTCAATCTGTGGGTTCTGTCCAGTTTGGAATTTAAGTTTCTTTCCCTTTCACTCATAACATTGTGTCCTTGAAATTGATGGCTTTCAGAGTTGTACACTTGACGAGGAAGGCTATGTTGTTGCTGGGTAAGAATGGTTAATATTTCCTGCTAGAGAATCTTATGCAGTGATTCAAATGTATATGATTCAAATGAACATAGATACTGTTTTTTATGCTAATGGTCCTCTTTTTCCCTATTAAACAGGTGATCCAGATCATCTTCTCCTTAATTTGTTTTAATGAAACCTTTTTTTGATGCATGAAGTCACCTATGTTTTATAGAGGCTCACATTCTATGGGAAATACGTTTAGATCTGTTCCCCATTGGGTTGTTTCATGTATCTTGAAAAGTGCAACGTCCCTTTCCCCTTGAAGAGATCAGCATGCATTTGATTTGAGGCTTGAAACCAATAAAATCTAAGCAATTCTCAAGGAACTCTTTTGCTGACCTTGCATGTTTTTATGGTAAGCTGGCAAGCCCCTCACATTTGACATGCATGTTAATCTTCCAATGGATGGATAGAAAGGCGGTGGAAGGGAGCTGAGGAAATGCTTTTATAAATTACTATTACAGCTTGTGCTTGTTCCTTTGTCAGTTGTGTAGCCCCTTCTGACCTCTCCTTTCACTGGCCTAATAAAAAGATTCTGTGGGTGGATACTTCAAATAGCAGATACCTGAATTTTTTTAATTCAGACAGGTCACCAGACTGGACCTAGAACTCCAAAATTTGCTGCTGAGTGCCAGGTGAAATGAAGCACAAAGCCATATATAGCCGCCACCCCTGCGTGCAGTTATCTGTTCTTTTTTAACCACACCCTTCAATGCAGATCTGGAGCACAAGCTCTCTAACTTTTTGTCAATGTCTTATTCGGCCCTACAATGTATCTTCTGAACCTTGACAGTGTCTTCCTCGAACAGCACAGGCTTCAAATTGTCCCACAACTTCAGGAAACGGATGTCAGAAAGTGGCCCTTACAAAGTGTGCCTGTGGTGCTTAGGATACATGCATACCTGGAAGTCCTGCAAAAATGCTTCCTGCTGCACCTGAAGGCCATCAGGAAGCAAAACTTCATATCGCTGAACATAAGAAGCTAGGCAGGCCACACTCCTAGCCTCTCACTCAATCCCATTCTAGGTTCATGTTCCGCTCCAAGTCACTGTTCTCTGGTAAGTTAAAAGACCAGTCTTGCTATAAGCAGAAAAATGTTAAAACCGGATTCTTCACCCTCCTGGGAGAAGTCACGCAGCCAACACGTGAAGGATCTGACTCTTCTGCCCCCATAGCCTGACTCGAAGCATATCATGAGGTACCCAGAGTTTCCCGGACTCTTATCAAACCCTCCCACCCCAACAGATGGATGCTTTCAATGAGGCCATGCTGCAACTCTTCAGGATGTTTCTGGAGCAACTTTGGGCACCATTGATCCGCTCTGGCTGCCAGTCATACTTCTGCTGGCAGGGCATGCCCTGGCACCTGCTGATCCTGTTGGGTTCCAGCTGGGCCACTAGCCAGCGGTACGGCACCGTTACTCCGAATCTTTTTTTCCGCGGACTTTCAGTCCGCATACCATTACTCCGCGAGGTCATTGACCTCGCATACCATCACTTCGCATTTTTTCACAACGCAGCTGCATTTACCACACATGCCTTTACAACGAATTACGTTGTAAAGGCATGTATGGTAAATGCACATGCGTTGTGAAAAAATAATAGACTTCAAGAAGATGGAACCCGGAGGAGTGTTGAACCACGACGACGAGAGAGGTAAGGGGGTTTGGGTTAATTTTTTAGGGGTGGGGTCGTGCTGGGGTAGTGATTGTCTAGTGTAGTGTTAGTGTAGAGTTGTTGTGGTGGTTGTGTAGTGTAGGGTCGTGCTGGGGGTAGTGTTATAGGGTTTAGGGTAGTGTTGTAGTGCTTGCGTAGTGTAGGGTCATGCTGGGGGTAGTGTTTTAGGGTTTAGGGTAGTGTTGTAGTGTTTGTGTAGTGTAGGGTCAATCGGGGGGGGGTAGTGTTTTAGGGTTTAGGGTAGTGGTGTTGTTTGTGTAGTGTAGGGTCATGCTGGGGGTAGAGTTTTAGAGTTTAGGGAAGTGTTGTTGTGTTTTGTAGTGTAGGGTCATGCTGGGGGTAGTGTTTTAGGGTTTAGAGTAGTGTTGTAGTGTTTGTGTAGTGTAGGGTCATGCTGGGGGTAGTGTTTTAGGGTTTAGGGTAGTGTTGTAGTGTTTGTGTAGTGTAGGGTCATGCAGGGGGTAGTGTTTTACGGTTTAGGGTAGTGTTGTAGTGATTGTGTAGTGTAGGGTCATGCAGGGGGTAGTGTTTTAGGTTTTAGGGTTGTGTTTGTGTAGTGTAGGGTAGTGTATGTGTAGCGTAGGGTAGTGGTTTAGGGTTGTGTTTGTGTAGGGTAGTGTATGTGTAGTGTAGGGTAGTGTTTTAGGGTCGTGTTAGTGTATGTGTAGTGTAGGGTAGTGTTTTAGGGGTTAGGGTAGTGTTGTGGGTGTAGTGTAGGGTAGTCTTTTTGTAGTATAGGGTAGTTTTTTAGGGTTTATGGTAGTGTATGTGTAATGTAGGGTAGTGTTTTAGGGTTTAGGGTAGTGTTGGTGTAGTGTAAGTAGAGTTTTAGGATTTAGGGTAGTGTTAGTGTGGTGTAGGGTAGTGTATGTGTAATGTAGGGTAGTGTTTTAGGGTTTAGAGTAGCGTTTTAGGGTTTAGGGTAGTGTTGGTGTAGTGTAGTGTTTGTGTAGTGTAGGTAGAGTTTTAGGGTTTAGGGTAGTGTTAGTGTGGTGTTGGGTAGTGTTTTGGTGTTGGTGTTGTGTAGGGTAGTGTTTGTATAGTGTAGGTTAGTGTTTTTTGCAGGGTACTCACTTACCTTTAAAACTTGTACAATGAGTATACCTTTAACATGCATGCCTTTGCGTTGTAAAGGCATGCGTGGTAAAGGCATATTCGTTGTAAAAGCTTGCGTTGTGTTAATTTTCGGAGTGATAGTATTTGCGGAATCATTTTTGCGGAGTGATGGTATGCAGGATATTTGTATGCGGAAAAACGTCACATATTCCATAGCGAGACACTGACCGAGGTCGGTATGAAGCTGGCTCCGGGTCCGAACATAGGCATCGGAGTTTGGGTACGGAATCAGTGCCTCAGGAGCCAAGGCCAGTAGTAGATCAGTAAGAAGTAATGTGGTCCTTCATGCAGGTATAGGACAGTGCTGGCTAGGAATATGTGACGTTTTTCCGCATACAAATACCATACCTGCAGCATGAAAGACCACATTACTTCTGAGGCACTGATTCCGTACCCAAACTCCGATGCCTATGTTCGGACCCGGAGCCAGCTTCATACCGACCTTGGTCAGTGCCTCGCTATGGAATAACAAACCCACAGCCTGTGATCTGGGAGAATTCACAGGCCCTACTGTGATGCCATACTAGCTGATGCTAGAGACTTTCTTTGGATTAGACCCTGACACTCTCCAAGGCAATCAGAACATTCCTCATGATGACGAGGAAGTCGATAATTAACCCCCACATCCTCATTATACTGATTCAGGCATGTTTTTGGACTTTCAAAATGCGAATGCCCTGTATACCTCTCCTGAGACAGAGTTGGACTCCCCACAGGGACCCACTACAGAGATGAGGGGTCCTTCTGCACATATAGCCTGCAGAGCTGCAGAAATGATGGGCCTTCAGTTGCCCACTGTAGCAACTGTAGGCTGGGCCTGAAACTTAACAAAACCCTGCTGCCCTTTAATGAGGCTATAAAAGAAGCTTTAACTGCAACGTGGTCTAAGCCTTGCTCTGTCACCAATGAGTCGCCCAATAGCTATACTTCATAGGCTTTCTCCTGGGGAGCCTTCGTTTCTGACCTAAAACCAGTCTACTGAAAGATTGGTGGTTCAGGCTTCCAGCAATGTTAACACTAATGCCTTTGCCGCCTCTCGGCCAAGAATCCATGCGATTTGAAGTGTTTGGAAAGTTTTTCTCATCTGTCAGTTTGTATTGAGGTCCCTTAACACTGCCTGACTACTAGGACACTATCGACACACTTTCCGGGATGTGGCTGATAAGATTTTCCCCACAGTTCTCAAGAAATTCAGGAATACATTTGCACAAACAATCCATTATGGATAGGATGTGGCTAATTACATTTTGCAAGCCAGTCTGAACATTGCAGGTTGCTGGGATATGCCAACAGCACCAGTGTGGTGACCAGACCGCATGTATTGATGTGTGCCTCAGGATTTTCTGCAGATTATCAGGCATCCCTTATCGATATGCCATTTGACGACTTCAGGCTTTTTGGAGAAAAATCTGATTCTGCACTAGAGCCAGCTGCACTACAACCTGTTCCTTGGCCTTGCTAACTAAAGCTGACCAATTCCACCAGCAGTTCTGCAAGCGCAGGGACTACCACTATCTGGTCTTCCCTTTTCCCAAAGACAGCCATATAGCCCTTTTGTGATGGCAGAGGATGCAGTGTCAGTGTAGGGCGTGGGTATCAACAAGGACTGCAAACTTCTTTGTAGTTGCATTGCTGCGACTGCAGTGAAAATGCTCTGATTCTGTCTTCAATGTTCATAGACAGCTGGTGAGGGACAGAATATTTTTTTTAGATTTGTTTTATCTGCCTGTCTAGCAAGCAGTTACCACAGGCCACTGTGTGCTGACGGTTGCTCAACGTATTTACAGCCTACCTTTTGTGTCCACTCCCCCTCATCTTGCTCCTCTATTTGCTCAGATTTCTGCATATCAGGCCTCCACTCTTATCTCTGATATTTGATCACTGTTGGCCAGAGGTACCAAGAAATTGACTCTCACCCATGTTCTGTCTCCTGTATCTGGGTACCAGCTGGTTCCCTTGGACTTGCAGGACGTGTCCTTTGATGTGCCTGTCCTGCAATACCAAAGATGCCTCGTTCATCTGGCGGTGGGGACTGAACATGTTCAGTTTATCATCCTTCTTTTCACCCCTCTGGGTGTTTACAAAAATGATGCCGGTTGTTGTGGCCATTGTCAAATGTCAGGTATACACATATTCCTCTACTTAACCCCTTCCATGCTGGTGACGAACCCCAGCCGTCACGCTCCACGGTGCTCGTGTGCTGATGACGGCTGGGGTTCGTCACGGCCCCGCCCTGTTCGTGCGGCTGCCGCACACGGGGGAATCGCGGCCGCACGGAAGGGGTTAATGACAGACTGTTGAAAGTGAACTTACCACAGTTATTTGTGCACCACCTGCAGACAACTGTCTCTCTGCTGTCCCACCTACGGTTCTAGGGAAAAAGCCAAAATCCCATCTGCAATGAATAGAGAGTATCTTTATAGGGGCCATCCGGGACATAGTGTCTTTTCAGGCCTTTGTGCCCCTGCTTTTAAAAATAAAAGGGTTTGCCCTAGTACCCCACCTGCATCTGGGCATGGAAACACTGGGAAATCAAAAAAATGATGCAGTGGAATAGTTCTAACTGTCTTTTATATTGGAAGGAAACTTGAATTATTCCTTCACCAGGAATATATATCCCAAAAGTTCCTTTGTATATTAAAAAAAACCCATATACCAGTATGTGGTCCAATGTCGTGTTTCTATTTATAATTTTTTTTTTAAAAGTCAAGATACAACATACATACACGAAATTCAATATACAAAAACAATCACAAACACATTTGTTACACAAATATATACAATTCGTGTTAACCCCGTTATTTTGGATGGAAAACATGATTTTTTATAATGCGATAATTATCTTTTGCAATCCATATTAGTGAAGATAGCCCATTTACATCAACACAACAGGAGGGAAAACTTCTGGGAATCATACAGGATATACCATGAAAAATGTCCTTTCCCGGGACCTTTTTAGTTAACCGATAACCGGTGTCCTCAGGTCTTCCAACGAGCCGGAACAGTTTCAGTTTTTCTTGTTGTTACCCCAGTCCTGATGAGGCTCTGTGTAATTGGGATGACACACTATTTGGAGAAGCCCCAAAAAATCCAAATTATACACAAAAGCACAACCTAAAATGTCAAGAGGGTTCAGGAGTTTTCCCTCCTGGTGAAGGATTCATTCAAGTGTCCTTCCAATATAAAAGACTGTTAGATCCATTCCGCAGCATCATTTTTGTGATTTCTGCCCCTTCAGCAAGTCCAGGACATTCAGGTTACAAACCCATTGTGTTGGGCTAATACTCTTTTCCGGCACCAACAGTTCTGAGGATTCTTGGTTTCCTTGCCTTGTGCTGCACTATACTGTTTCTGTGTGTTTGTAGCCACATATGGGCTATGTTGTGAAACCTCTACCTTGTCCTTGTAAAATATCCGTATCTCAGACGTGGTAGTTGTGGCCCTTTAGTGCTGGGTGACAGAAACCATCCTGACCCATGGCGGGCTATTCTCCTTACCCCACCTAGAGCTCACAGTATTGACAAATGCATCCTCTCTGACGTGAGGGTCACCTAGATGAGGAGGAAATCAGGGGCCTTTGGCTCTAGTAGAGCATTGGGACCATATCAATCTAAGAACTGTGTGTTGTTCATTTGGCCCTGTAGACCTTTCTCCCATGCAAGGGGAAGCTGGACCGTGTCCTGATGGACAATACAGGTGGCAGTGTGGGGCCTGGTGTGCTGTGCCAGGAAGTGATGCAACCATGGAGATAGCTCGACCTCCAAGGAATATTACAGACAGCCAATCATTTGGTTGTGTCCCTAAATGCCAGGTATGATGATCTCAGCAGTTGTCATCTGGCGGACCACAAATGGCATTCTGAGGTGGTTTGAGAGTTTTTCACTCAGTGGTGCATGCCTTGGATAGATCTTATCTCCTCCACCAAGAACTTGGAGCTTCACACTCACTGTAAGCTGGAGCAAGGCTACAGTGGAACTGCAGTGTCCACACTCTGCAATTTCGTTTCTGTGACATCCCTCTGAGTAGGAGTAGAGGTTTCATTGGAGTGTTCTCTAAGAGGGCTCTTTGCTATAGATCTAGACTGTAGATCTAGTCTATATGAATCTAGACACAGATTGAACTAAGGATTACAGGGTAGATGACCAGATTTTTGTGGGTTTTCCAGGGCTAATAAAGGTATGACCTTACAATGGTATTGAAATGTGGTTTTTTTGTTGATAAGTAGCTATTTGAATGGGATCTGCTGAATGATTTTTATCTTATGAAATATATGTATTTTCTGTAATGTTTTGATCACTTTTGTATAAATGGAAGATATTAAAATAGCTACATAATATTGCTACCACGTGTGCTAAATAATTTGCATTTAGTCAATTAATAAGATGTATAATTTGCACGGCTAATTTCTTCTTAGTATAATTTAGTTGACCCTGCCACATAATTTGGTACATAATTTCAGTGCCATTATCTGGGATATATATTTGATCGAATAGTACTGTTTATGCCACGCTTGCAACTTTAAGCCCAGTGAAGGGGAAATGGTTTCATTGACCCCTTTTCCTACTATCTTAACCGAAATGTTTTTTTCTCATCAGTGTTATAGCTTCAGTGGATGGATTACATCACTGTCAACGTTATTGGCAATTGTTTTGGCTACTTTTACAATTCACCAAAAAACAAGAACACATGTACTAATTTCCCTCAGGGTAAAATGCAAAAAGGTTTTTATAGCGTAACCCTCACTCATCAGGTTTGCCCCTTTGGGGCATGCTTCATTATAGGGTTCTTCTCTTTCCGTTGCGGAACGGGGTGTGCTGTGACCAATGGTTTACATGGGAGCACTGTGTTGGATTTTAGCCATCAGAATAATGGAAGATAGGAGTCAGAGGTTTTTTTTAAGGTTGAAGTTCAAAACCAAGGTTTGCCCAATGTACCCACCACAATTTTCTTAAGGCCTTACACCCTACATGCCTCCTCCTTTTGACTAATAGAATCCCTCTTGCGGTCATCCCACCCACCACCTCTACAATCAACAAAGGCCTGGGAAACCAAGGTCACGTGAATAGCAGAGGGAGGAAGAGGAGTCAAATCCAATGGGGACCTCCACCAGAACAACAGGGAGTTAACCACAAGGAGCATGACTGACAACCAACCGGACAAGCTCGTCATAAACCTATCAGACAAAACACTCAGACGTCAAACAAGGGCCCTAGAGAAAGGACTTGGATTTGTGCCCACGGGAATGCTCTATCAATTCAAACTCCATTGTGAGATAACTTAATTCATGAGAAATATTAAACTAAAAACAATTTTCATTGGAAAACCACGGGATGAGAGAAAGGAGGGAGACACAGGACTAAAACCCTAATCGACTTTCACCCCACCAGCAAAAGATATCCCTGTCGAAGTACATGCATTCGAGAAAGCTGTACTAAAGGAAATAGGAGAGGTTACCCCCACCCTCATCAATACTTTTCATAATACAACTAGAGAGGCAATTGAGGACATTCGAGAAATGGGACTAGAAATGGGACTAGACAACAACATAGTTATAAAGCCAGCAGACCAGGATGGGGCTATCATAATAGAGTCCACCGAAAAATATCATAATGAATGCCTATATTTACAGAGTGATAAAAGGAACTATGAACTTTTAAGAGTAGACCTGCTGATTTCCTTAAGCAAAAGATTGACCGCATGAGTGAACATGCATTAGCATATGATTGGCTCACTAGAAAGGAATCAGAATTTCTGACTAAAAGATCACCAGTCACCCCTTGTTTCTACACAATTCCCAAGGTCCGTAAAAATCTGGCCAAGTCCCCCGGACGCCCAATTGTTTTGGGTATTGATTCAATCTTAGAACCCCTATCAAAATTTGCAAACTCATTTTTGAGACCAATTGTTCAGAGCACTAGTACTTACTTTAAAGATGCTACAGCTGTACTATGCCTACTACGAGAACTGGAGTTTGATCCATCATCTCATCCTTTGAAGGGTTTGGACATGTAAAACCTTTACAGGAGCCTTCCTTAATCAGAAACACTTAATGTAGTAGAAGAGGCATTGTTTGAGTTGAGTGGGATTACCAAACCTCCAGAAACCTGGTAATGAAATTTTGCAAGTGGGCTCTCCCCCACAATTTCTTTGAGTTTGAGGGATCATTGTATTTACGGCTGCTAATTTTGTGTTTTGGTTGAACACTCAGAATTAGCTTATAAAATTCACCCACTCTGAGTTGCACAGAACTGGTATTCCTGGACCTGGTCATTATAGCAGAGCAAGGGAAACTCAAAACCACCACACATGAGAAACCCACAGCACGCAGATACAGGAATACCCCTGAGGGAGGTGGGATACTATCTGTGTGGAGGATGCTGCCCATACCATTTAACAAGACCCACAAAATCTATTGATTTCAGTAACAATATCAAATTAAACTTAGACAGTTCATGAACTGTAACACCCCCAGAGTTGTGTACCTGCCCATGTCACCTACTCTACATAAGAATTACTACACGTAAGGTCAAAGTCAGGATTGGGGAACATCGCAGCAATCTGAGATGTGGCCGGGCTACTACTAAGATATTAGCACATTTCATAGAGAAAAGACGCACAGTATTAGACCATCAATGGGTGGTCCTGGGAAATGTGGGCGACACAACTGCTAGTGAAAGGGTGTCATTAGGGAAAGAACAACGCTGGGTTTTTAAGCTGAACACACATAATGAAGGTTTAAATGACAGCATCCCATGTGGTCAATTCACAATTTATTATAGAACTAAATGACAATAGCCTTCACATTTATGCACTCTCTTTGAGGTTCAACGTGAATGACCCACCACTACGTGTCGCTGTTTTTTGGAGAATATGAAGAACCTTCACTCATCCACAGGTTTAATTTTGACTGTTTTAATTTCCAATTTTTATTGGATTTAGGGATCATTCTATTTTACCACCTGAGTATATACATATTTTTCCATTAGCATACTATTAATCACTATTTTATTACATTTTTTTTCTTGTATAGCCAGACATTTTTTCAATATTGTTCATACTAATACCATTTTTGGATAACCGCAATGGGAATCCTTAGACTAACCGCATTGTTAGCAAAAAAAAAACAAGTGACCAAAACCCCTCCTTTTTTTTCCTCTCCCTTTTTCCTTCCATTTAATCCTCCTCTGCTAGCTGTATAACAAAGCCTATGACTGACCTAGGAAATGGTCCATTGAGCAACTGCCATTTTGGCTGGGTGCGCGTTCTTGTGTGCATGCGCTATGTGTGCACATGGTTAGGCAAAGCTTAAACGGTACCAGGAACTGGTTCCTTTCTAAGCGGCCATTAGTAATGGGTGCATGGACCAGTCCCCCGGCACCAGACATCCTCAGCGGTGGGTGAACGTGACTTGCACATTCTGCATTGACACCGCATTTAAAAAGCCCGTAGATTGGGTATCACAGGTAACATGCAGGTACCGGTGATGTGATCCTAGGTGATGAAGTACAGCATAGCCGATGGAATCCTCCATGCAGAACTGCGAATATTGATACTTAGCCATTATTTCTGCCTCTCTATATATGCCGAGTGTAATTACAGGCTGGTGTCATCACCGAGATACCTATGAAGCACAACTTGTGCTTTTATATGTATGTAATGTCATTTTTACACTTATGTTTGTACTGTTCAGTGTATATGTTCTTTGTGGATGTGACCCACAGGGTTTTATGATCAACGTATGTGCTAGATGTGCTCACATGGTTCCCACATTCACTTAACTTTGAGGAACCATTTAAAAGCTACGGAAAAAGCACAACAGGGTGTAACGTTTAAACAACCATAACCTCACTAATGTTATTGTGAAGCGTACAGCCCTTACAATGTGCCCTCCACTCTTGCAGGCTAATTTCTCCTTCTTTATGTTTCAGATATTATGGAACGAAACACACCAAGTAGGTGTATTCTTTTTTTAGTTTGCTTGCAGAGTGGTTGTCATAACACTTTGCACTGATAATTAGGAGTGGTCCCAGGTAGTAGATACGTGGTCCTGATGAAAGCTATAGTGGAGGGTGGCAGAAACACGTGGACCGAATTAGAAAGAAAGTAGGGTCATTAAATCCATGTTTCACTTTCTACCTTTGTCTTTCCGAATTTTAATCCTACCGCCTGGAGAATAGACTAAAACATAGGCGTTAGTGGGATTTTTAAGGTTGAAACCTGACTGGTAGGAAAAACCCATCTTCCATCATTTAGGAGGGTCTATTCCAACACAGTGCACAGTGTAACCCATTGGTCACAGCACACCCTGCTCTGCAGTGGAAGGGGAAGAACCATATGATAAAGCTTGCCACCAAGGGACAGCACAGGTGGGTGAGGGGAAAAAAGTTTTTGCTTTTTTTTACCCTGGGGGAATTTAGCCCACGTGTATGAGTGGGGCTCCTGTTTTGGTGTACATTTATAGAGGGGGAGGATGAGCCCTCCTCTACAATACCTCTTACAACCTCCCATTTTCCACATACTTTTACAATTCAGTCTTTTCCTAGGTTCAACCCCACATTGATAGCCAAATAGTAGTATGCTTCCAAGTGCGACAATTCTTTGGTGTAAGTAAATCTATAATGAGTGCCAGGTCTGCGATCCTCAGTGACCAAAAGGCAATGCTTAGCAATTTATAAATATTGTAAAATATAAATAAATGTACAAATAATTGTTCTCCATTCTAGTTTGTCTGTACCTCTGAGCGGCTGCACTTAACTAAATGTCTATGTTCCTTTTGCCACAGAATTAAACCTGACTGGATTCTAAGGAAAGACAACGTAAAGGAAATTGAGGATCCACTTAAGGCTATTGAAATGGTGATGGATACACTCAGTATTACACGATAGATGTAGATATTGTACAGAGTCTCTGTGTTAATGTACGTTGTAAATATTTCCTATGTGTAAAAGAACAAATGAACTTGTAAATAGATCTCTCCCACTGCAGTCAACTTTTTTAATGTCCTATTTCTCTTATATTACACTGTTATAATAATAATTTAAATCAGTGTTTTTCCTTATAAATGTACAGATTTTTTTATTTGTATTATGAAATAGTACAATAAAGTACAATGACGGGAATGCCTATTGCTATATGATTGTTGAACAATTTTTTCTTTGTAACCGTATATGCACAATAGTATATCAAATCATAGGTGTCCTTTTTAGAAAAATGTCACAAAAATGGTTTTGTGTACTATAAATAAAATATATTTGCAAATAGATTAACAACATGCACAGTTGCCAATGTGTGTCAACAGAAGTGGTTCTTGGGAAACCATTTCATAAGTGGTACACAAGATATATGGTGTGGGCACATAATATCATGCACTTCTGACACGGTATATATAACTTATCCAAATGGACATGTACACACCAGCGGAATTGACGTCTCTAGCATCCAACAGTATTCAAATGCACAGCTGGAAATACACACATTACTAGACCTGTAACATATTTTAGTATAAATTTTATTAGCACATGTACAAAACTCACATCTACCCTTATGTCTTGGTTATGTTGCTTTCCTGTTTCACACAAGAATTTTACTTTATGTATGTCTCACCCCTCAAATCTATCCATCTTATCACTCTCCATCATTCTTCACATTATTTGCTTTGCAATTCCTCCTTGCAGCTCATAATTTACAGTTCCTCAAATTCCTCTTGCTTTTTTGGTGTTGCTTGCTCTGATGCTAATCAACACTGACTATAAATGTATATGTAACTGTCGTTTGAAATCTATTTTTACAGTCTGACCTTTTACTTTGTTATTGTGCCATTTGATTAATTAAATATATTAAATTTTGTGCCTTTCATATTTGTGTGAAGCAGTTTTTTCTGTGAATTAAAAAAAACTGAGTCATCGAATGGGAGCAGCCCATTGCATTTAAACAGCCCTCTTTGAAGAAGAGAAACTAGCTGGAACTGAAGCAGCACACATGACTCCCTTACTATGATACCACACTCAAAGCACCTATCAAACATTCAGATACAAACGCACTTAAGTTTGTGCAGAGCTCCCTACTCCACCCCGCAAATACAAGTGTTAAGAATAGAATGGACTACTCACTGAAGGGGAACAAAAGTGTCCCCCTGTTCATCATTCTTTATTGCACACAGTTGAAACCCAATCACATGGAAATACCCTAGCCGGAAGTATAATATTTACTCCAGTATTGGAACTTTCATAGATTCACATGCTTGAAGCATTCTCCGTCATTGGGATGGGAGTCCCCGGTACCATGCAATAGTAATACAATGTTAAAGATATTGCCTGAAGGTCTTAGGCCCTTCAATTTTGCAACCTATCATAGTCCATTTAAAAAAGAGACCAAACTTATACTTCAGTCGATCAGGCTGCCGTTCCCTGCCCTGATCTCTCGAACAATCCTGAGAGTTCCATTCCCTCAGATTTTCTATTGCACGCTGTGCTCGGGAGTTTCCACTGAGCTCTGCTCAGTTATTTTTCCTACTCTCAGAATATTTCCCATATTTTGGTGCTGTGGGAGATTTTCCTGTTATCCACAGATTTGACTAAGTCTTTATTTTAACATCATGTCAGACAAGAACAAAAAGTCTCTTTAGGTCCTGCAATTCCTGCGGGAAAAAGAGGCTTCACTCTGAAGTCCCACACCAAGATTGCATTTACCAGGATCATTTGGCCTAGTACTGTAAGGTATGTTGTACCTTTCCATCCAAAAACTTAAAGAATTGCGAAGGAAGGCTGCAAATCTGGCTTCACAAACTCAAAACTAGAAAAGAGCCAGTGTCAGACTGCAATAGTGAGGACTCTTCTTCGTTCTCTAAAAGATCTCATAAGAGGGAGAGATCACCCAATTCTTGGTCCTCATAGTAGCAGCCAAGAAAAGACTCCTAAAAGACCAATCATGGGTTTTACAAAGGCTGCCGTCCTTCAAAATCTCCTCGTCTGGTTTCTGATTTGCAGTCCATGGCTGCAGATTATAGAAAGTGGTTTCCCCCTTCTATAGCTGATGTGCAACAGGCATCTACACCTGCCAGATCACCCACTACTCAGCCATCCACTCAGCACAAAGACCTACGTCATTGCGTATCCCAGTAAGGCATACACCCGGACAACCCTGCTCCGTGATCCAGATACCTCTGATGAGTGAGAGAAAGGTGAGCTCCACGCTGCCAGGACAGAATGGGATGACTACCTCATCCCTGCACCATCATCTCCATCACCCACCCCAGAGGACTCACCACTGGAGGATATTGGGGGAGTTTCATATTTTGTTAGAAAGGGCAGCTAAGAGATGTACCCTCCCGTGCCCACCAAGCAGATGGTCTGCTGTTTATAAGACTTTAAGGAGCCTTTCCAAAAAATTCGTAAGGTCCAGTCCCATGCTCAGCTATATTTGGGAAGAGGGCTTGAAAGCCATGAAACATCTGGCTATAGTAACAGCGGTTCTTCCGCGTCTCAACAAGAAATATAAAGCCCCTGAGGCCGCCCCGGCTTGTTTGACTGGCCATCCAAAGCCGGACTCTGTAATTATGCAGGCAGCCCAGAGAAGATCGAAGAACCCCTCCACTCTGATCTCTGCGCCTCCGGACAAGCAGGGCAGACGCTGGAATAATATTGGCAAGCGTTTTTCATCAATGTTGGGACTGACAAAGCGGTAACTTAGAAGGCTGTTTTGGGGAGGTGTGATCGGCAGCTATGGGCTGACACCACCCCGTATATAGATCCGCTTCCGCAAGAGGCGGAAACGGAAGCAAAAAAAATGTTGCAGGACGGGGAGCCAACATTCGCAGAGATCATAGACTGTGCCATGGATATCCCCACAACTGCTTTTAGGCAGCTTGCAGGCTCTGGAGTGCTCAGAAGGCAAGGTTGGCTCAAAGCTATGTCCTTTGGGCGTAAGGTACATGTGAGAAGTTGGCCTGGTATATGATGTCCACCAATTAAAGTGGGCACCTTGCACCAGTCCAAACAACCCTCATGGTGATTTATGAGGTCAAAGATAACCTTAGAAAGCTATCCATCCAAGTGGTAGCTGTGGAAAGCAGCCTTCAGGCTTAGTCTTGAAGGAAAGTTAAGCAGCTTATTTTACCAGAATGCAACCTTATGGTATTGTTAAATGAAAGGAGAACCACACAGTAGTTACAAAAATATGTATTTATTATTATAACATACCTTAGATACCTCACTGTATCTGCTACATGCGGATAAACACAAAGTACACAATATTGTAGCACAGAAACAATCGTGAGTAGCACTAATACACAGTGGGCCCTAGGGGGAGACCAAACCATATACTAAAATAGTGGTATAAGAACCTTGACTCGAGTCAAGATAGTGTCTAGAGGAAGTAGAATTGCTGGGACCCCAAGTAACCACCTAAGGTGAGTAAAGGGGACCCCACGGAGGATAGGTGCAGTGTGAAAACACAGGACCGAGTGCTACGTACAACTCAATGGGAGAATCGCGGTTGTAGTTTTAGAGTTTAAGGACACTTCCCAGGGCATTAAGAAAAAACCCTTTGGAACTTGGAAGGTTGGAGAGCCACCACACCAGTGGATACCGATGTACCAGAGTTACCTATCCCAGGGAAGCCGGTTGCATAGGGACGAAGTGGGATTGGAAACCGCCATTGATCTCAATGGGAGTTTTTAAAGAAATGCCACTGCTGGAAAGAAGAAGTGTCTGGTGGAACCCACAGAAGGATTCTTGATGGAAGGACCCTGAAAGCAGAGGGGGCAGAGTATGGGTAACTCAGGAATGGATGGGGGCTTGGTAAACGAATGCCTACCAATGTCTGGTGCTTCAGGTGGGATGATGGCGACCTTGACTCTACAGCTGCAGGGGCCAGGAGACGTCGAGGACGACCAGGAGCCGGATATGAGCTGTCCCGCGAAGGATGTCGAGTTCTGAGGGGTCTGTGTCCGGTGGGAACACCAACAAGCCTTGGCAGCGGCAACCCACAAAGAGGGTCAAAGAAGGTTACAGTCTGGCCCAGCAAGGACCAGGCAACTCACCACAGCAAGAGGAGCCAGGGCAGGCATAGAGCAACCAGGGGAGCCCAAGATAAGCAGTGTTGTACCATAAATGGAGCCACAGACCGAAGGTACAGGAGTCGCGAGGGGACCTGTAGCAATTTCACAAAGTAACAGCTTGCAGGGCACAGAGTGGGAGGAGGCCAAAGTCCTTTCAACTAAATGTGCGCAGAGGTTGGGGCTAGCAATGGCCCACTCCACTTTCTTTGGACAGAGAGGGAGACAAAGTCTGGACCAGTCGAAGTCCAGAGTGTCCAGACAGTCGAAGGTCAGTAGTTTCTTTATCAGATTCTTGTCCACGTCGTATCTAGGGTCCTACAGTAAGGTAAGCCCTTTTGTACCCTTGCGAGAGGGTTGGACAGATTATGGGGACCCTCCTAGGGGTTGGTCAGGACAGTGGGGAGATACTCCCCTGTCCTTTGTCCAGTTTTGTGCCAGAGCAGGAGCCAAATGCTCCCAGGACTGGTTTGAACTGGACTATGCACAGGGACACCAAATGTGACCCTCATGCAGACTCTCAGGCACTTTGGAAGTGCACCCAGCCAGCCCCAATACACTAAATCCTATCTGGGAGGTGGTCACACCACTCTGTGACAGGATGCCTATTGTGCTGCCTTCCCCTGCTCGAGCTTGGCTCAACAGCAGGAGGGCAGAAATGTCTCTGGTCGGCAGCGACCATTTTGTGCTTTCTAGGTCAAGAAGGCTTGTACCGGGAAGACCAGGGACCCCACGAAGCTCACTTCAGAAGGGTGGAATCATACCTCACACACTAGTTAACGATGTGGAGGTATGATTCCAAGGTATTTGATACCAAATATGACTTGTTTTTTTGCAGCCGTTTTCGAGAGAGAGTTTTACGCGAGCATATAATGCACCTCTACCTAAATGTCTGGCTGCTTCACAGACAACCTGGAAGGATCGTCTCCGAAGGCTGCAGGGGTACTCTTCTCATGCAGGGTCACCATCTCACGTAAAACCCAGCACCCTGCCTTCAGGATTGTCAAGGCCTGCTAGAGTGGTGATTGATAGGTTTTAAGTCTAGGGACCTATAGATATAGTAAACCTATATACAAGGTAAGTGGTGCATGCACCATCTTGCACAGGGTGCAATGGCAGGCCTGTAGTTCCATTTTGCATGGCCTCTCATGGGTGGCATAATAGATGCTTCAGCCCATGGGAGACCTCTGGGGTACCTATGCCCTGGGTACATGTGTACAGTGTACTAAGGACTGACTAGGGTACCTCAGTATCCAATCTGGAGTCTACCTAAGTACATGGCATTACAGTTTAGGGAGAAAGCAGACAGACTTGGGTCCTGATTAGCAGGATCCCAGTCAGACCAGTCCAAACCGTGTAACATCAAGCAAAAAGTGTGGGTAACCATAGGTAGCAGATCCTACTTTCCTACAGTTCAGAATACATTCTTAGATCTTTCCTTTGACTGAGAGGCCTTGTTCGACAAGCATGTCGATGAAGCCCTACATCGCTGCAGACCCTTTAAAAATTCTAAAAGATACACTTTCGGGGCACCAGAGGAACACGCTAGCCTTCATATAGAGGAGGCTAACATCAATAGCAGTATCCCTCTTACTCATCTACCTCCCAGCAGTTTTGGCCATAATATGCTCAGAGGAAGCCACTTCAAGCGGCCTACAGCAGGCCTCTGCCTAGAGGAAGAGCAGCACATCAGGGAAGAACACTTGTCATCGCAAATGAACTGTCACGGGCTCTGGGTACCCCTCCGTCCTCACCTGTCAGACTAGCAGGAAGAGTATCCCAGTTCATCCGACGTTGGCAAGAGGTAACATCAGATCAATATGTCCCAGACCTTGTTCAATTCAGCCACAACCTAGAATTTGTCCAGAACCCACGTTCGAACCCACTACCTACCTCCATTCCCAAGCATCTGCACCATCTCAAATTAGAGATCAAGACCATGCTCCGGAAGGCAGCGATAGAGAGGGTTCCTCTTTTGCAGCAAGGAAATGGATTCTCTTCCAGTTTCTTCTTAATTCGCAAAAAGTGGAAGGAATGGTGGCATATCCTCAATTTCAAAGATCTCAACAAGTATCTCCAAAAACAATCATTCCCCATGGCAACTTTAAAAGATATGCTCCTGCATCTAAACCACGGAGGTTATATGTCAACCCTCGTCCTGCAGGTTGCTTATCTCTACATCCCCATCCATCCGTCCCCCAGAAGATTCCTAAGGATCACAGTAGCCGCCAACCACTACCAGTTTAAGTTTCTTCTTTTTGTTCTGAAGTCACCCCCCAGGGTATATTTACGAGGTGTCCGGCTGCGTTAGCAGCCTTCTTAAGGAAACAAAAACACCAAGTGTTCCCGAACTTATACAACTGGCTCGTCAAGGCACATTCCAATCAAGCAGCACCGAGCCCAACCAACACTTGCATAACCCGGTTTTGTGAGCTAGGTCTGAATTGGAGAAACTCAAGCCCACAACCATCAAGGACCAGACCATTTTGGGGGCAACACTAGATACTGTAACCAACAGGGCCTGCCCCACATCAGAAAGGCAAGAGAAACTGTCATTGACAACATCCATTCAAAGAATAAAATATTTTTCAGTATGCCTCTGCTGATAAATATTGGGGATGATGTTAACATGCATTTGTTAGACCTGTCAGCCTTAGGGTGGTCTTTCCCCATTTTTTTCGCCTTGGCCCCATTTTCCCACCTACTTTTGGTTGGCCTTAGGTCTCTGGGCACCTTCCCATTGCTTATCAATGCTAAGGAGCAGGTGCTCTCTTCCCCTAATATGGTTGCCACTGACCCCTGCTACTGCAGTGTGGTCTTTTTAGGCGCACTCTAGTAGCCAGGAGCTGGCTGGAACCATTAAACAATGTTGCAATGCCAGGCTGCCCATAGCTAGAATGAGGGAAGCTCCTGGAACCTTCCAGAATAGGGGAGTGGACACCAACTGCTCCTGCCAACTGTCGCTATAAAAGGAAAGGGAGGGTAACTTTCTAGTCAGATTGAGGGATCACTGACCTGGGGGGAACCTACGCAGGAGACTTGGGCGCTAGGGCCTAGTCAGGAACCTATACCACTGGGGGTGACAGGGTTTAGGCGCTGCCCACCAAGCTGTGTGAGGAACACTGATCTAGCCCACTGATCTGGCCCAGCGGGAGGGGAACCCAGGGACCATCTGCAGTGACCTGCTGAAGAATCCTGTCAGCAGACCTCAACTCAACACCCCCCCCTTTCAAGAATTTACCCCCCTAAGGGCGCAAGAACCACCAGGCGCCGAGAAGACTACTTCCTTGAACCACCAGGTGCTGGGCTGTGACACTACTGTGCCCCTTTCCTCCACCTGGGCTCCCAGCGCTGTCCTGACTGATCCCCCTTTACTAAAGCTGAGCGCTGGCCCCATCTTGAACTGCTGTCTGAAGAGAATTGGCTGTCGAACGCTCTCTCCCTGTGCAGCGCTAGTCTTCTGACCCGCTGACTGTGAGCGCCAAAGTGCTGTATGATCGGCGCGCTAGTTCCAAACCTGCCGTGTTGTGCCCCATCGTGGATTGTCCAAGCGCTGAACCTGTAAAGTGCTACGGTCCCTGAGAGCGCTGCCGACCTCACCATCGCGACCTCAGCGCCCTGCTGAGAAGCCCCCGCGGCGGCCCCCGGAGCCAGGAGAGGGCCGCCGCCGTATTGGGGTAGGCCGCGTTTGGCCTAGGGGTCCGGGCATACCCTCCTCACATGACGGGGGCGCCCAGACACGTCATTGGCCGCACCCCCACTGCCATAGGCCATCCCGGCCGCAACTCGCGCCCGGCGCTGCCTCACAGCGGAGCCATTCCTGACTGAATCTACGCCGGAAGGAGTGGGAGGGGGAGAAGCGCCAGAATCCCCAGGACATCCCGGGGGGAGTCCGCATTGCGACCGGAGGGCCCCAGAGGAGCGAGGGAGCTCCCACCTGCAAGAGAGCGCGAGCCACCCTCCTGACCATCATCCAGCAGCGTCCGGCTGCGAGTGGCCTGCCGGAGGGCCGAAGCCCTCCCTTCCTGCCGAACTCTCCGCAAGGGCTCCCGTGGGAGCCGAAGGCCCAGGTAAAACCCCTACCCCCTGGGGAGGAGGGCGGAAGGCCGGAGGAGGCCCCGAGTTCGCCCCTCCAGGGGGGTGGGAAGACTTGTGACTGGGCTCCGGTGGTCCTATTGAGGCCCTTGTATTCTGAACTGGGCCAGAGCCCCAAACAAAACAGTTAACCATCGCCTCTTAAGAGGAAGTTTTGCAGCGTGAATCTTTCTGGATTCACTATGCTGTGCATTATTCCGCGGTCTTGTGGTTGGGTCCGGATTCGTAGTCTTTTCTTTGTTTTTTTTTTTTTTTTTCTTAGCCCAGGTGGGCGTCGGCGTCACACCCCCTTGGGTGTATTTCCGGTGACGTCGGCATGCTTCCTGTGGAAGCTCCCACTCTTGGGCGCCATCTTCAGATTCTTTTTTTCCGCGGTCGGGTCTGGATCGTTCCCGTTTGGGCTCCAGACATTTTTGGAGAAAGAAGAAAGAAAATACAGAAAAGACGAGGAGAAGTCATCTGAAGACTCCAGGGGACTTCATCGACGAGTAACCAGCAAGGATAAGGCGTTTTCCATCGAGATCTTCGACGACCGTCGACGAACACGCGACCAGAGAGGCCCTGGGCGCTCGAGGATGGACAACACGCCGTTCAAGTTCTGCCGTAACTGCCACCACAAGTACGCGCAGAAGGACCAGCACCCGGTATGCAATCTTTGCCTACCGGTGGACCACGAAAGCGGAGACTGCAACGCCTGTTCCGCCTTCACCCCGAAGACCCTTCGTGTGAGAGAGAGGCAGAGGGTAGCACACGCCGCCCTGCAGGGGAAGGCCCCGACTCCGTCACTCTACGAGCTGGGGATGTCCTCCGAGGAAGAAGACAACGCTGCCGCCGAAGACGACAGCTACACGGTCGTAGAGACCGATTACACGAAGACTTCTGACAAGGTAGGAGACTCTTCGGCCCCCAAGAACCCGAGAGACTCTGAGTCTAGAAAGATCGAGGGCAAGACCCCGAAAGCGCCGACGCCAAAAAAGGCGGCGTCCGCGACTACTCCCAGGCCCAGCGGATCCTCTGAGAAGGAGTCCCCGGCGCCGAGAGCTGCTGATCAGCACAAAACGTCGAAAATCGTCCCCGAAAAGGATCGATCGACGCCGAGGGAAAAAGACCCAAAACTGACGACGACGACCAGAGAACCGAAATCCGGTTCGACGTCGAAAACTTCGACTCCGAGAGGCACGGAGACGAGCCTTCCGCCGAAGAAAGCGGCCGACCCATCCGACGCGGAACACGCGGCCGAGATGGAAAAGAAGAGAAGGCGCCTCGAGGCAGAAATGGAGAACATCATGCAGCGGAAGAAAGATTTCGACGCAAAGATGAAAGCCTTCACGATCCCTCACAAGACCAAGCCACCGGTGATGGAGCCGGTCGAGGAGGAAGAGGAGATCGCCGAAGTCACCGAGGAACAGGACCAGGACGTCGAGGTGATCGACGACCAGGAGGAGTACGAGAACCCCTACGATAGTTACAACTATGGGGAGGAGGAGGAGGGCAGGACAGACACAGAGTCGGCACCCTCGGACCTTCAGGAGGTAGATTACATCGATGTCGACACCGACAGCCCGGAGGAGGTGGTCGACACCTACCCCTCGAGGCCCTCACCGCCGGACGACATCGGGGCCTACAACTCGGTGATACAATCTGCCGCAGCAGCTCTCAAGCTCGACGAAGAGAAGCAGAAAGCAGACTTCCTTCTAGAAACATTGCTCCCAACACAAACGAGGAGCCAGCTCCTTCCAATGCTCGAGAGCGTCTTGGCTCAGGGGAAGGAAGCTTTCAGGGAGCCCGCAACATGCAAGGCAGTAACTCCCAGAACTGAGAAGAAGTACAAGCATGCCACAAAGGACCCGGCCTACATTCAGGGCACGGTCTCCGCAGACTCCATTATCACGGCCACAGCAAGGAGGAGGGCTAACGTACCCACTACCTCGGGGCCACCACCGGATAAGGAGAGCAAAAGGATGGATCTGGTGGGCAGAAGGATCGAACGGAATGCCGCGACCCACTGGCGCATGGCTAATTCCAACGCCCTGATAAACAGGCACATGTACCAAATCATGGAGGGACTAGGGCAGTTGGTGAAGGACTTGCCCCAGGATGCCAGGCAGAAAGCAGTAAAGCTGGTTGAAGAGGGAAAGAATGCGGCAAATTCTTGCCTTAAGACGGCCCTGGATGGGGCGGACACCGCCAGCAGGCTCATGATGATGGGCGTCACGGAAAGGAGGCACGCCTGGCTCAGAATATCCGGTTTCAAACCGGAAGTGCAACACAGTATCCTGAACACACCGTTCAACGGCAGCACGCTTTTCGGACCAACAGTGGATGAACAGCTCAGCCAACTGAAGAAGGATAACGAAACAGCAAGATCCATGGGAGCATTGCAGTTCAGAGGGAACAAGAGGGGCACCCCGTCACGGAGGCCCGGCGGGAGAGGCGGAAACTAGCCAGGTACATCACACCAGGCTTTCCAGCAAACGCACCAGGCAGACTCGCAGAGTCAGCAGGGTCATCAGAAGCAGCCCTGGCAGTACCAACAAAGAGGCCAGTCCTTTCGAGGGAGAAATGGACGGGGACAAAATAGAAGAGGGGGCCAGCAGCCCACCTCCAAGTGACTTCAAAAAACTCCGTGTGCCCGCCCGCAAAAAAGACCCCAGGGGGCAGCACGTACAGATGGGTCAAGACAAACTAGACACCTACGACCACAGGACTCCAGTGGGAGGAAGATTAAGATTCCATCTCCAAGAGTGGAGAGAAATCACATCAGACAAATGGATCCTCAACATTATCCAATTCGGATACTGCATAGAGTTGGAGGCGAGGCCAACAAGCAGAAAACCAAAAAGAAAGCCACTAGCAAGCAAGCAGCTGCAGTGCCTTCAGGAAGAAGCAAAAGAACTCCTGCAGAAGCAGGCCATAGAACGGGTACCCTTCAAGGAAAGAAACACAGGAGTATAGTCAACGTACTTCCTGGTACCAAAAGTAGACGAGACAATGAGACCCATTCTCGATTTACGGTTCGTGAACAAATTCATAAGAACGCAAAAATTCAAAATGACCTCCCTGCAAGAAGTGCTCCCACAGTTGCAGATCGGGGACTTCATGGTCACTATAGACCTCAAAGACGCATACCTGCACATCCCAATGAACAGAAAGCACAAGCACATGCTCAGGTTCACCGTCGGAGAAAGCCACTACCAGTTCACGACACTGGCCTTCGGTCTAAAATCGGCACCAAGAGTTTTCACAAAGTGCCTCGCAGCAGTCGCAGCGCACCTAAGAAGGCGGGGAATACACGTATACCCTTACCTGGACGACTGGCTGGTGAAAGCAAACTCATACCAGAAATGCAAGCTGCACGCACATACAGTGACCAGCACGCTCATAAACCTGGGGTTCTCCATCCATTGGAAGAAATCATCAATGGAGCCGGAACAAGTGAAGATCTTCCTGGGAGCACAGATCAACACCTTACAGGGCAAGGTGTTCCCCAGCGAGAAGAGGGCGAGGGCGCTGGTGAAGGAAACTCGCCTCTACCGGAAGGGACAAGCTCGGACAGTGAGGACTGCGAGCAAGATCATGGGGATGATGGCATCATGCATCCACCTGGTACCGAATGTACGACTCCACATGAGACCCATTCAAGAATGGCTACAGGAGCAATGGTCACAAGCTACAGGCAGTTGGGAGGATCTAGTGGTTGTAACGCACGCAGTGCAGAAGGAGATGACATGGTGGACCATGGAGAACATAGCAAAGGGAAAGCCTCTAACGTCCCCAACGCCAACAGTGACCATCACCACAGACGCATCCCTGAAGGGATGGGGCGCTCACATGGAGGAGCTTAAGGTGAGAGGACTGTGGACACCGACGGAGGCCACAAAGCACATCAATTACTTAGAATTGAAGACGATCTTCCTTGCACTGAAAGCCTTCCAAACAAGACTGTACAAGCACAAGGTGTTGATACAAACAGACAACACCACTGCGATGTTCTACATCAACAAGCAGGGGGGCACCCAGTCGGCCCCGCTTTCAATGCTAGCGCAGGAGATATGGAGATGGGCCATCCCTCTCAAGATAGACCTGCTGGCCATACACCTGCCAGGGAAGGACAACATACAAGCAGACTGGCTCAGCAGGCAGACATCGGCATCCCACGAGTGGGAGCTCAATGCTCAGGAGACAAGGCGCCTATTCGACAGATGGGGAACTCCATCGGTGGACCTGTTTGCCACACGCCAGAATGCAAAATGCCGAAACTTCGCATCCAGGCAGCCCGAGGAAGGGTCACTAGGGAATGCCCTATGGATAGATTGGTCAAGGACATTTGCCTACGCCTTTCCCCCGATACCACTGATGCACAGAGTACTGAGCAAGTGCAGAGCGAGCAACATGACACTGATACTGGTCGCACCACAGTGGGCGAGGCAGACATGGTACTCGCAGATCATGGAGATGACACAGTGTGCACACCACAGATTCAGCAGGCGAAAAGACTTACTCTCCATGCAAAACGGAGAGGTGCTACACCCAGAGCCAGAGAGCATGAGCCTAGTAGCGTGGCTCCTGAGGACATAGAGTTCGCACATTTAAGATTGCCAGAAAGTACACTGAAGGTCCTGCGGGAGGCAAGAAGGCCTAGCACTCGGAAGTGCTATGTGGCAAAATGGAAGAGGTTCACAATATGGTGTAGACAAGAAAGACTTCACAATAAAATGAAGAAGGATTCCACAGTGCTAAAGTACCTGACGCACTTGCTAGAGAAGAACCTTAGCTCATCCTCCTTAAGGGTTCACTTAGCAGCGATAGTCGCCTACACAAGGGGTGAAACTTGCAGGAGTTTCTTCACGTCACAGGTGGTGAAGAGATTCCTAGAAGGGGCGAAAAGGATCGCACCGCCCAAGCGGGTGCCGCCACCGGCATGGAACTTGAACATAGTCCTAACGGAACTCATGAAAGAGCCCTTTGAACCGCTCCACAAGGCGTCCTTAAAGATGCTAACTATGAAAACAGCTTTCCTGGTTGCAATAACGTCCCTACGCAGAGTAAGCGAGCTTCAGGCTCTGACGCTGCAAGAACCCTACATACAAATACACAAGGACAGGGTTGTGATGAGGACTGACCCAAGCTTCATGCCGAAGGTGGTTTCTAAATTTCACATGAACCAGTCGATACAGATACCGAGTTTTTTCCAAAAACCAACAACTGCGGCAGAACGAGCTCTGCACACCCTGGACGCCAGAAGGGCAGTCATGCACTACATCGAAAGGACGAAGGGACACCGGAAGACAAAACAGTTCTTTGTGTCATTCGCCAACAGTTACATGGGAAAAGCAGTAACCAAAAAGACCATTGTACGATGGATCGCACAGACAATCCAACTCTGCCACAAGCGGGCAGGACAAGAGCTAGCAGAGGGGACACGTGCCCACTCCACTAGGAAAAAGGGCGCTACAATAGCCTTCCTGGCTAACACACCCATACAAGACATATGCCTGGCGGCAACATGGGCTTCGGTGCACACGTTCACGAAGCACTACTGTGTGGACATACAGATGAACAAGGAAGCTCAAGTTGGACAGAAGGTGCTACAGCACATATTCAATACCCAACGCTCATCTTCCACCCAACCGCCACAGAAATGAGAAACCGCTACAAAATCTATGCACAGCATAGTGAATCCAGAAAGATTCACGCTGCAAAACGAATAGTTTTCTTACCTGTCGGTGTAGTTTTGCAGCTTGAAGATCTTTCTGGATTCACTAGCGAACCCACCCACCTCCGCCAGAAAGATGAGGCTGGAGAGAGAAGAGGTGGTTAACAAAAGAAAGGATATTTAAAAAGTACAAAGTGGTAAAATACCAACTAATTAGAACATTGCCATTACTTCGGAAACGAAAGAAACATGGAAAAAAAGAACCCGAAGATGGCGCCCAAGAGTGGGAGCTTCCGCAGGAAGCATGCCGACGTCACCGGAAATACACCCAAGGGGGTGTGACGCCGACGCCCACCTGGGCTAAGAAAAAAAAAAAAAAACAAAGAAAAGACTACGAATCCGGACCCAACCACAAGACCGCGGAATAATGCACAGCATAGTGAATCCAGAAAGATCTTCAAGCTGCAAAACTACACCGACAGGTAAGAAAACTATTCGTTAACCCCTGGGCGAGGGGTCTGGTACCGCATAGTAGAGTGTTATTTATTCATGCCCAGGCAATGAAATGTTGACCCTGCCTTATTCCTGAGAGGCCGATTACAACCTCATGCACTAGATTTACCTCTGTGTTAATGCAATGTTGATGGAGGTTTTCGGTACTGAATTTCTTGCAGGTGCTGGTTTAAAAAAGTGTTAAATGAATGTTCTTCACGGAATTTCTTGCAGGGGCGGACTAAGAGAAATTCCATGTTGACAAAGGTTACTTAATGGAACCTCTTACAGGTGCTGAAGTCCGACCTACAGTTATTTATTATACACTATTTATATATTTATAACTGAGTAATGGAACCCTTTTATCCTCTCACGGAAATGTGAATTAAGTTAAAGCTATCTCGACCGCCTGAATTATTTAACAGCCGCGATTTTAATTTAGATAAAAGTAACTTGCTGATAATCAAAGTACTGGTGTGGTGTCCATTATTGTGTGCGCTTACTGGCTCAGTGGAAGTGTGTGCTGTATAGTCGCTTTACACATAGCCTCTAGGTGCCTTCCCGCTTGCGCCAAGCTACCGCATTGTGGACCAGGAGACACCAGTTCTCACAGCATTCCTCTAGTTTCGTTCTGAGGGTGTGACCCCCTAGAGCAGAGGTCTTCAAACATTTTTGCTCTGAGCCCTAAGGAAAATATTTTGAACTTTTGCCCCCCTCCAAAACCTTATGGCGAGACTTGGGGGAGCTGACATGGTAAGACTGAGCACAGGGTTCTGGAAGTACGAGATCATTTCATGGGGTACGTTGGTACTTTTCTGTAGTTCACATTGTTAATGTTATGTTAATGATATTTATACAGCGCAGCTGTTATCCGGAGGTGTCCTTGCGCATTCTGCTCTAAATGTGAGCAGTATAAAAGAGCAAATGAGGTCACACAAAAACATAAATTGACCCAATATAATCAGGGTGTTGTGAGCACCATACACACCTGGACCCCAAAGCAACTTTACCTTACATTACCTTCTGCACTAATTATATTTGCATCCCTGAGTAGTAGGCTGCCTCTCTGCCTTTCCCCTCTTGCTCGGCTGTCACTCCAATCCTGAACCAGACTCTGTCCCTTTCAGAAGAATGAGCCCTTACAAGTTGCAACCACTCTGCAGAAATGTTTTCCACAGCTCAAATAATAGCAAGGCCCTGTGCCTCTTTTGGAGAGTAAGACTGTCATGATCCAATGCACTGGGCCCCTCAATTCCTTGGGAGCCAGTGCCATTTTACCTGCAGCACTAATGATAGCTGCTGCCTTGCAAAACAGGCAGTCTCCTCATCTCTTTGTTAAAAACATAGGCCCGATCTCGCACCATTCCCATTCGGTCGTCACTCTGAAGCCCATGCTAACCTGTCTCCTCTGCATCAATATATTTACCTCCCTTGGGCAATTGGTATGAGGCCAAAAACACTGGCACAGCAAAGGTGCATGGGCCTTAACTCAAACAAGGAAGGATAGTAAAGCAGTCATAATTGGTATTTAATTGGTCCCTCACACCACTGGGCCTCAGTGCCATTGCACCTGAAGCAATAATGATAGCTACAGCCCTATGACACAGGCTTTGTTCTCTTCCCACTACACAGAGCTATTACTCTTAGGCCTGAGGCTTAGAGGTCATTTGTGTAATAAAAAAGGGAACAAAGCCCAACATATCGCCCCCACCCCCACTTCCCTGGTGCAGTGGGCAGGATCTGTGGGGACTGAAGTGCTTATGTTTTTTTGATTTCACAAAACCAGTTCCCATACTTTTTGTTAAACAAGAGACAGCCATCCCTGAATGGTTAATCTGGATGTTGTGGTGCCTTGGGTGAAAGTGGAACGTAGAGCTCTCATGTTGTGAAGCCGAGGGCGTGACTGCGACCAAGGTGCCTGCTACCTGAAAGAAATGTAAATGTGTGCAATTGGTTGAACACCAAATGTAAGGCTACTTGGGACCCAGTGTAAGCCTTAATAGATGGCGTCACTTCAAGTTTCATGATGACAAGTGACATAATGATGTTGAGTTTTGGAAAGTGTCCTTTTAATAGATACTGATAGAAAAGCTTGCACTGTGTACAGTATGATTACCTATTACTAAAGACATATTTTTAAAGGAATTGTTTTATTTTGAAAAGTAAACCCAGAGCCACTGGAATTATACGATTCTGTGACTTTTTCCCACATAATTATGGATCTGCCACATTTGCCACATAAACCATCACCTGCTGCGTAAGCTGCCGATTTGAGTAAAACATATCTAGCTCAAAAGTTACTAAAATGTGGTGACGTTTTTCCAAGCAGTTGAAGGCCCTTCACAAAGGTTAACTGGCACCTTTCATTTGCTTATTTCTACATTTGGTAAACTGGTACTAATGAGGTAAAGTCTTTGCCCAAATAGTATTATCATGTGTAAAAAGTAATAAATAATGAATTATTAGTGTAAAAAAATATGCCACATTATTTGCCTTTTCTTCTTGCATAGTTTCTTCAACACTTCTGCATAATTTGGTGCTTCTCCTGTCACATAATTCCAGTGGCTCTGACTAAACCGTTCTGCAGACATCTTATCGTAATCCATTTACCATAGGGGAATGGATCACTTGTCCGGTATTATTACCAGGCTCTGGGGTGTTAGCTGTCTAAAAAAGCCCTCATTCACGTAGATGGAACAGTGGCGGTATATCTTGAATATCCACTAGTTTGCCAATGTGAAAAGCATCATCATTGGGTCTTTCAGTATACTTTCCTCCACCTGGAGGGAGACCTACTGGTGGTTACATTAATGACCAGTGATGGTGAGAGTGTGGTTAAAGTGAATTTAAATGTACCTCCATCTCGCGACAACGTGTTTTATTTAGTTGGGGATGGGGCAAGGTTTAAAAGGGGAGAACGGTGCATATCTAGAAGGGCTTCTATTCTATAGCACCTGCTTCAAAAGCAGTGAGTGGACAAAGCGGACTCACTTGGTAGGGCAATTTCCACGACTGTGGTGCCACGCCTGGCTGCAGTCCACTGGGTTCTCCCTGGACGTTCAGAGCTCGCTCATGGACATGGCTTTTGACTGCACTCACTGGTTTGGTGATAAGGCCGACAACGCACTGGAGCGTTTTAAGGACTCTTGAGCTACGGCTCAGTCCTTGGGCATTTCCACCACGCTCCCGGCCATGTCCACGTTTCATTCCTTTCGTGGCCATGGCAGAGGCGCACCAGGCCGTTCGTTCAGCCAAAAACCCGCGCAGAACCAGCCTCAGCGGGCCTGTGGGCGCGGCGACCGCCGTGGTGGCTCCGAGGGCCGGCATGAGGTTCAGTCCACCTCTGCCCAAGCGACGTCTACCTCGAAGCCTTCCTAGTCCGAGCCCCGGGTCACATCCCACGCCAGTGGGTGGCAAGATTCGTCATCACCTTCCCCATTGGAGTTCTGTCACTTCCAACAAGTGGGTGTTGCAGCTCATCCGGAGGGGCTACTCCCTCCCCTTCGAGTCTACCCCCCGGCCATGCCACCTCAGTTCCACTGCATGTATGGGGATCACTTTGCGCTTCTCCAACAGGAAGTTGTGGCCCTCTTGGCTAAGGGGACCATCGAGCGTGTTCCTGGGCTGGAAGTAGGACGTGGATGTTAATCCCACTTCTTTTTGGTCCCCAAGAAGGACAAAGGGGGCTTGCGCCCCACCGTAGACCTCGGGGACGTCAATCGCTTCCTCCAGAAGGAGATGTTCAAGTTGTTGACTCTGGCTCAGGTCTTGGCTGCCCTCGACCCTAGAGACTGGATGGTAGCGTTGGACTTGCAGGACGCATATTTTCACATCCCCGTCCTGCCGACCCGGTTTGTCGCGCTCCCCTTCGGCCTTACCAGCGCCCCTCGGGTGTTCAGGAAAGTGATGGCGGTGGTCGCAGCTCACCTTCGCAGGTGAGGGGGTGTCAGTCTTCCGCTACCTCGACGAATGGTTGTTGCAGGTGAGCCTGCCCCAGGCAGTATTCAGCCACCTTCAGACTACGGCCGACCTCCTGCACTTGCTGGGGTTCTCCATCAATGTGCCAAAGTCGCACCCGAGGCCCTCTCAGAAGCTCCCCTTCATCGGAGCGGTTCTGGATTCAACGCAGTTTCGGGTATTCCCCCCAAGCAGCGAGTCCGGGATATTCAGGCTATGATTCCGATCTTTCTGCTTCTATCCCGGGTTACAGTCAGGATGACCCTCCGGCTCCTGGGCCTGATGGCCTCCTGCATCCTGCTAGTGCGACATGCCAGATGGCATATGCGGGCTCTGCAGTGGGACCTGAAATTCCAGTGGGCACAGCATCAGGGCAACTTGTCGGATCATGTCCAGATCTTGGAGGGCACTGCACGACACTTGCAGTGGTGGCTCAGGAATCGCAATTGGGTCAATGGCAGATCCCTCTCCCTTCCCCAACCGGAGCACACGGTGTTGACTGATGCGTCCCTCCTGAGATGGGGAGGCCACTTGAGAGAGGCAGAGGGAGATCAGAGGCCTCTGGCCTCCGGCGGAGTCCCGGCTCCATATCAACCTTTTAGAGCTTCAGGCGATCAGACTTGCACTGAAAGCATTCCTTCCCTCTGTCCGGGGAAGTGTTGTGCAGGTGTTTACGGACAACACCACCGCCATGTGGTATTGAAACAAACGGGGTGGGGTCGTGGTCCCTATGTCAAGAGGCTCTGCGCCTCTGGACATGGCTAGAACATCAAGGCATTATCTTGGTGGTTCACCACCTGGTAAGTTCTCTGAATGCCAGGGCGGACAAATTCAGCTGCTGGTGCATGTTGGATTACGAATGGCGTCTGAACTCGGACGTGGCTCAAGGTCTCTTTCTGCAGTGGGGAGATCCTTGGTTAGATCTATTCGCCACCGAAGAGAACGCTCAATGTCATCAGTTCTGCGCGTTGGAATTTCCAAGGCGGCACTCGCTCGGCGATGCATTTTGTCGCGAGTGGAGCTGCGGTCTGCTGTATGCCTTTCCGCCTATTCCACTTCTGCCAAGAGTGCTGAAGAAGAATTGGCGTTACCGGGCCCAAGTCCTTCTTGTGGCTCCGGATTGGGCACGAAGATACTGGTATCCCGAGCTACTCAGCATGGCTATCAATCCCCCGATCTGACTTCCTCTTTGGGAGGATCATCTGTCGCAGCAGCAGGGGACGGTCCTCCACCCGAACCTGTCCAGCCTCCACCTCCATGCGTAGAGATTGAGCGGCGTCAGTTGACAGCTTTCGATCTTCTTCCCGAAGTCTGTGATATCATTTTGGCAGCCAGGCGTCCCTCCACAAAAACGGTATACACCTGCAGGTGGAACAAGTTTGTGGCATGGTGCGCAGCTAAAGATGTGGATCCCCTTTCTGCCCCTCTTTCCGAGGTCCTTCTGTTCCTCCTTTCCTTGGCCTAGCAGGGCTCTGCTCTGGGCACTGTCAAAGGTTATCTTTCTGCCATCTCCGCCTTTCTAAGGCTCCCCAATCAACGTTCTCCTTTTAAGTCTCCGGTAGTTAATCGTTTTCTGAAAGGCATTACACACACGTTTCCTCCCGTGCCGTTCATAATGCCTCAATGGGACTTGAATCTTGTCTTGACATATCTGATGAGCACTCTCTTTGACCCCCTTCATAACTATCTATTACGTCTTCTCACTTTAAAGACTGATTTCCTGGTAGCTATCACCTTTGCCCGAAGAGTGAGTGAGCTCCAGGCTCTTTCTTCTAAGCCTCCTTTCCTTTCTGTTCATCTGGACAAGGTGGTTTTAACCCCTTCGATGCTTGTGACGGAACGGTTCCGTCATGAGCGACGGTTGGGCTGTGCTTATGACGGAACCGTTCCATCACGGCCCGCCCGTTTTTTAGAACCTTCAGCACAGCGCGAAAATTTGCGCCACGCTGAAGGTGTTAAGGACCCATCCTTCTTCCTTGCATAAGGTTGTTATGCCCTTTCACATCAGGCAGACAATCACTTTGCCCACCTTTTTTTCCTTCAAAAGAGGAGGAGAGGCTCCATCGTCTGGACCCAAAACATGCACTCTCGTTCTATCTGAAGCGCACACAACAGTTCTGGGTGTATGACCATCCCTTTGTTGGCTACGTGGGGAGCCAAAAATGGTCGGGCCATGCACAAACGGACCATCTCTCGGTGGGTCGTTCTCGGCATCAAAGCCTGTTACTCGTTGGCTACGAAGGAGCCTCTTGTGGGGCTGCGTGCCCATTCCACCAGGGCAACGACAGCCGCTACTGCTTTGGGACGTTCCCTTGCAGGACATTTGCCAGGCAGCTACGTGGGCCTCGCTGCAAACGTTTACCAAGCATTACTGCCTTGACAGTCAAGTCTGGAGAGACTGCTTCTTTGGCCGTTCTGTTCCCTGTGACTTTCTGGTGTAATCTTGTTCGTAGTCCCACCACCGGGGTTGGTATTGCTTGGGGTATCTATTCTAGGGTAAGGAATCTATCACTAACTTGTCTCTTTCAGATGCACAAGTTACTACTTGTGTAACGATATATCTGTAAGAGACATTAGTAAGTGATAGATTCCTTACCGCCCCACCCACTCATCCTCCCCGTTCTGCGAACTGATTAATAGGGTTAAGGACATCCTTTTCAGGTCCCTTGTTTTCAATACTCCAGTGGTCAGTATTTTGCATGGCTCTGCGTTTCTGGCGCGGAAAGTCGTGTACAGAACTGACGCCAGCACGCATGGGTGGTGCCTAAGTAGTCTCTGTGACGTTATCTCGGCACATAAGATGCCAGAGACGGACGCGGAGCCACAGGACGCCACCTACTGACTCGCAGGGGTACTGCTAAGTCAAACTTTCCGGATCCAGTCTGACTCCTGGGGATATTCTAAGGTAAGGAATCTATCGCTAACTAATGCCTCTTACAGATATATCGTTACACAAGTAATAACTTGTGCTACAGCAGCATGCAGCTGTGGGAAGTTCCTTTTCCCTAAAAGAGGAAGCCAAACGTTGACGTTTTAGAGAAAATCTCTCCTATTAAAGAACATCCAAACCCTGCTACCTTTTGAGCGGGTCTTCGGAAAGATCAGACACACACTCATTATCACAATACATCAGAATGGTGGAGAACCCAGGACTCAGCTACACAGGCGATAAAATAAATGTCATTCTATCAGCACCATCATTACTACAAGAGAGCTCTCTCAACCAAACACTAGCCCAGACCAGTGACTGGGACAAACTTGGAGACAAAGAAGGAACAAGTAAGAACTGCCATCCATGGCCTCATTATGACTGAATATCCCCGTCCGAATGGGGCACCCAAGGGACTATGGGTGCACCTAGGATTATCCTGCAAGACGTGTTCAGAAAAGACAGGTTGGCTATCTCGTGGAAATGTACCAGAGACTACCTGGTCCTTATTATTAAAACAGCCACTAGACTAGTGGAAGCCCTGACTGTCAAAAATCTAATGAGTGAAGATAAAATAAAAACAACTGTCCATATCTCAGTCTACAAGAAGAGGCTGAAATAAATAAATAAATGAATGAGACCAAGGAATACATCACACAAAACAAAATACAGAAATTGGGTAAAGACTTAAAACGATTCACATTAGAAGAAAAAAATGCATCCCTACATCAAAGAAGATTATATAGCTTCTCAGCGACACAGCAACAATGTTTCTACCGGAGGCAATTAAACCGAGAATTCAGACTCGAGTGGCGATGAGTCACCCTACCAACGACTTAGCAGAGGACAAAACAGACAATACCAACGACGATGGTACAACCCTTGGCGAACACCTCACTTTGGATATCATCCATAACCGATGTATCAAACATATGCACAGAACTTCCAAGGATAGATGAATCCATATATACAAGGCCTATCTCCGATGGGACCACTTATGGGACTGCAACAGACACAAATGACCCATTTTTTTGGGAGAGGCCCCAACAATTGGAGAGGAAGAAATGACCTGGACAGAAGAACAACAACAAATCCTAACACGCAGCATGTCGAAAGTGAGACCAGGGGTCAGCAGAACAACTCGCTAATAGTAAATCTCACAGATTGGAAACTGACAGAAGATCAAGAAATAATCCTGAATAAAGGCATAGGCTTTGTGCCAACACCACCACTTGGTCAGTTTAAGCTGCAGTGTGAACTAGCTGAGTTCTGCAGAACCATCAACTCAAGGAATTCATTCTTCAAAGACAAAAAAGACAACACCACCAGGAGCGACACCAATCTACGGAACAAATTTACCTTCAGCCCCCTACACACATGGTCCCTATTGAAGTCCGAGAATTTGAACAAGCCTTCTTTAGAGGTGGATAACCTGAAAAACTCAACAAAAAACACTTCCTGAACATCACTAAGCAGGAGCGCTCAGCCCTGAAGGGACTACAGAAGCATGAAGGGCTAATAATAAAACCAGCGGACAAAGGAGGGGGCATAGTCATCCTTACCAAAGAAAACAACTATAATTAATGTACAGCTCTCCTATCTGACAGAAACATTTACAAAATGTTGACCATAGACCCCACAAAGAGACGACAGCGGACCATTGAACTTATGGTGGATGAAGCCAAGATGAATCTGTGGATTTCCAAACACGAAGCAGATTTTCTGTAGACAAAATCACCCAGAACACTATTTGTATTATTTGCCCAAAATACATAACAGAATACCACCATCAGGGCGCCCAATAGTGTCTGGCATCGGATCATTATTGTAACCCCTTTCACAGTTCGCTGCCCACTATTTAAGACCTTTAGTACAATCGACCGCAACATACCTGAAGGACACTCTGGACCTCTTAAATCACCTGAAATGTCTAGCTTTTGTGGAAGCCATTATGTGCCTAATTGGATTAGACATGGAGAGCCTATACACTAGTCTACCACAAGAAGAGACCAGACCATTGAGGACATACTGTTTACACAGCAGTGGGAACATAAAACACCGAGACACTTTGTAATAGAATGCTGCCGCCATGCTCTAACTAAGAACTTTTTTTTAATTCAGCGATACACTGTTCCTCTAGTCACACGGAACTTTGATGGGCAGCACGTTCGCTCTTAGTGTGGCAGGGCTGTACGTGAGCAATTTCGAGACCATCAACATTCTCAGTGACACTAACTCATACAGATCCAAAATACTTTTTGGGAAACGTTACATTGATGATGTGATTATGATCTGGAACGACACACCAAACAGTTTGCCAGATTTTCACAGATTGATAAACACAAGGGATGAATTCCTAAAATTCACGTACACTGGATTTCCTTTACTTAACGATCTACATAGAAAATACCATTCACACAGACATACTATAAACCCACATCCAAAAGCAGCCTACTTTCATACAACAGCTTCCAACCACATCCCCTGAGGGAAAACCTCCTGTACAGTCAGTTTTTATGAATCGGGAGCAACTGCAGCAAAACGGAGGACTACAAGATACAAGCAAACGACCTTAGTCATAAGTTACAAGCGAGAGACTACCCTAACAAAGTGATACAAAAATACCAAAAAAGAGCGAGGATACAGCACAGGGGCACCCTCCTAGAGACCACAACGAAAGGAGAAACTACAGACACCCTTACCTGTGTGACAACCTACAGCACAACTTCTAACATTGTGAGAAAAATTGTGAATAAAAACCAGCGCATCCTGACATCAGGCTGCCTCAAATGGCCAAAACCAAGATTCGCTAACAGAAGGACAAAAAAGATCAGAGACATACTAGTACACACAAGAACACCCCCAGTGACACCAAGGGTAGAAACAATAACAACCTCCTGGAATATGGAACCTGTAACAGGTCACTACCCCTGTGTGTCATGATCTGTGTGCAAACGAACTACAGCAACTAAACCATACAGCTAACACCGGACCTTAAATGGACTTTACAGCATCACACAAACTGCAATACTTCCAGCTTAATCTATATGACTACCTGTCCCTGTGACCTGAAATACATAGGGATGACCTACTGCAAAATTAAGGTAAACAACGAGAGAAAGGGTCAATAGGCAACTCTTATACCCCTTGTTAATAGTATATCTGAAAGAGACACGTTAGTGATAGATTCCTTACCTTAGAATGTCCCCAGGCGTCAGATTGGATCCGGAAATTTTTGCGTAGCAATACCCCTGCGCGTCGGTAGGCGTCGTCCGCGTCCGTCGTCGGGGTCGTTAGCGCCAGAATGACTTCGTCTGAGTACTTAGACGCCGCCCATGTGCGCTGACGTCAGTTCTTCTTTTTTCCGCGCCAGCTAGCGCAGATCCGGAGAAGCTCTACCCCTAGTCATTTTTTGACTAAACTTTTTGATCTTTTTGATAATTTCTTTCTTGAGTCTTCGACTCTATCGGTGCCGGTAGGGATGCCCGGGTTCAAGCCCTGTTCGAAGTGCGACCGACTGATGTCGGTGACGGACCCCCATCGCCGGTGCCTGAAATGCTTAGGCCTCGACCACGACGACCGCACCTGCTCCGACTGCCGGGCCCTGACGTCGAAGGCTAGGCGGGAGCGGTCCCGCAAGCGGCTCGAGCTCCGTCAGTCGGCCCGCGCCATCCCAGGTCCCACGGGAGGTCGAGGGACCGGTCGCGGGGTCGGAGTCCTCTCAGCTCCGGGAGTGGACATCAGTCGTCGGAATCCAAGTCCTCAGGTAAGAGGCATGAGAGGTCGGAGCGGCATCCTCGCTCCTCCGACCCACCCCGACGCTCGCACGATACGGCCGGGGGTTTCGGGCGACACCACCCACGCGGCTCCACGGGAGTCGCAAGCGTCGCCGCCTGCCCCACACCTTCGGGTCCCTGGGCACGGCGCGACGCCGGAGGAGGTCGAGCGGTACCTCATGGCCATGAGGTCCCTCCCTCCTCAGCCGGGTCCCGCGCGCCTCCGGGCCCAGCGGTACCGGCTGGAGGCCCTAGCGGGTCGGGCGCTTCGGCCCCGACGCCGCCGGGTGCTTCGGCCCCGGCGCCGCCGGCGACTTCGGTCCCGGCGCCGCAGGACCTCACCGGATCCGCTTCCGGATCCGGGTCGTCGCCGGTCGACCTCACCGGCGCTGGCCCCGAGGATGTCGCCCCTGGCGCCCATTGTGGACGCCGTCCCTAATCTTCCCTTCGGTCCGACTCTGAAGCGGCGCCCAACGGCGCCGTTCCGGAGCCAGACGGCCTTTGGAGATTTCTATTTCCATGAGGAGGTCCAGTCTGTTGACCCTGGGTTACAGGAGACTGGTGACGGAGGTGATTGGGAGGGGTCTGAGGACCCTCTGGCACAGGAGTGTCAGTCTCAAGAGGACTGGACATATGAGCTTGGGGAGGCCAGTGGTCTTGACACCTCGCCAGACACTGGATATGTCTCCCCTCCCACCGTGGCTACGGAGGAGGGGGCTGCTTACAGCATAGTGTTGACGAGGGCAGCCAATGCCTTGGGCCTTGAGCTCCCCGTCGCGGCCGTGAGGACTAACCTCCTCACTGAGGTTCTTAAACCGCAGGTATGTGACGTTCTGGTGGGCACTTGGTCCAAGCCCGCCACAGGTCCGCCTGTGGATAGGAACGTGGCCAGACGCTACCGCCCGGCTCCGGGCGACCCTTGCTTTTTGTCCACACATCCCCCCCCCCGAGAGCCTGGTTATCCAGGCCTCCACTTCCCAGACCGCATTCCCGACGGCCCCGCCCGATCGGGAATCCAAGAGATATGAACAGTTCGGAAAGAAGGTGTTCTCGTCCCTGAGTTTGGGTCTGCGGTCTGTCAATACCGCATGTTTCTTGGGCCGCTACACCCACACCCTGTGGGACACGGTTGCGGACGTGCTGCCACAATGCCCGGAGGAGGTCCGGGCTAAACTCGCCCAAGCCCTTGTGGAGGGTCGAGATGCGGCACGATACTCTATCCTGTGTGGGCTGGATACCACGGACTCACTGGGCAGAGCGATGGCAACGACGGTGGCGGTTAGACGCCACGCCTGGTTGAGGTCCGCCAATTTTTCGGCCGATGTCCAGGCCACTCTTCTGGACATGCCGTTCGATGCCCGTCGCCTTTTTGGCGACAAGGCAGACCATGCGCTGGAGCGCTTTAAGGACTCCTGGGCTACGGCCAAGTCCTTTGGCCTCTCGGCCACGTGCCAGCAATCGGGTTCCTTTCGCTCCTTTCGTGGCCACGGAAGGGGTGTCCCCACACGTGCTGCCAGCCACGCACCGCAGAATGTCCAGCAGCGTGGTGGTGGACGTGGAAACCGCCGTGGCGGCGGTCGGGGTCAGGGGCGAGGCCAGTCCACACCTCCCTCCGCAGCACATGCCTCAAAACCTTCCGAGTTTTCAGGCCCATGTGACGCCTGTGGGAGGCAGGGTTCGCCATCACCACTCCCACTGGCGCACTGTCACATCTGACAGGTGGGTGCTGCAAATCGTCCGAAGGGGCTACTCCCTCCCCTTCGAGGCGACCCCTCCAGCCATGCCACCGCAATTCCACCGCGTGTCGGGGGATCACTTGCAACTTCTGCAAGGGGAAGTCACGGCCCTCTTGGCCAAGGGGGCCATCGAGCGCGTTCCTGGGCCAGAAGTAGGTGGTGGATGTTACTCCCACTACTTTCTGGTGCCCAAGAAGGGCAAAGGGGGCCTGCGCCATATCTTGGCCCTGCGGAACGTCAACGGCTTCCTCCGACAAGAGAAGTTCAAGATGCTGACTTTGGCTCAGGTCTTAGCTGCCCTGGACCCCGGAGACTGGATGGTAGCGTTGGACTTGCAGGATGCTTATTTTCACATCCCCGTCCTGCCGGCCCACCGGCGTTACCTGCGGTTCACGGTAGGCCACGAGCACTTTCAGTTTACCGTGCTCCCCTTCGGCCTTGCCAGCGCCCCACGGGTGTTCACGAAAGTGATGGCATTGGTCGCAGCTCATCTGCGCAGGTTAGGGGTGTCAGTCTTCCCCTACCTCGACGGCTGGTTGTTGAAGGCGGGCTCGCCCCAGACAGTCGTCAGCCACCTCCAGACTACGGCCGACCTCCTGCACTTGCTGGGGTTCTCCATCAATGTGCCGAAGTCGCACCTGTGTCCCTCTCAGAAGCTCCTCTTCATCGGAGCGGTTCTAGACTCGGCGCAGTTTCGGGTTTACCCTCCCGAACAGCGGGTTCGGGATATTCAGGCTCTGATTCCAATCTTCCAGCCTTTATCCCGCGTCTCGGTCAGGTTGACGCTGCGGCTTCTGGGACTGATGGCCTCCTGCATCCTTCTGGTGCGTCACGCCCGGTGGCGGATGCAGGCTCTGCAGTGGGACCTGAAATTTCAGTGGGCCCAGCATCAGGGCAACTTGTCCGATCACGTCTTGATCTCGGAGGGCATTGCGAGACAGTTGCAGTGGTGGCTCACGGACCGCGATTGGGTCAGTGGCAGATCCCTCTCCCTACCCCACCCGGAGCACGTAGTTGTGACGGACGCGTCCCTCCATGGCTGGGGTGGCCACATGGGAGAGGCGGAGATCAGAGGACTCTGGTCTCCGGCAGAGGCCCGGCTCCACATCAACCTGTTGGAGTTACGGGCGATTCGTCTAGCACTGAAGGCATTCCTCCCCTCTGTCCGGGGGAGTGTAGTGCAGGTTTTCACGGACAACACCACCGCCATGTGGTACTGCAACAAACAGGGCGGGGTGGGGTCGTGGACCCTATGCCAGGAGGCTCTGCGCCTCTGGCAGTGGCTGGAATATCAGGGCGTGACTCTGGTGGTTCAACACCTGGCAGGTTCTCTGAATGCCAGGGCGGACGAACTCAGCCGTCGGTGCATGATGGATCACGAATGGCGTCTGAGCTCGGACGTGGCGCAAGGCCTCTTTCAGCAGTGGGGAGAGCCTTGGTTAGATCTATTCGCCACTGAAGAGAACGCGCAATGTCATCAGTTCTGCGCAGTGGAATTTCCAAGGCGGCACTCACTCGGAGACGCTTTTCGTCGTGAGTGAAGTTGAGGTCTATTGTACGCCTTTCCGCCTATACCACTTCTGCCCAGAGTGCTGAAGAAGATCAGGCGCGACCGGGCCCAGGTTATCCTTGTGGCTCCGGACTGGGCACGAAGATACTGGTATCCAGAGCTACTCAGCATGTCAGTCGATCCCCCGATTCGTCTGCCTCTTCGGGAGGACCTTCTGTCGCAACAGCAGGGGACGGTCCTCCACCCGAACCTGTCCAGTCTCCACCTACAAGCTTGGAGATTGAGCGGCGACAGTTGAGGCCATTTGACTTGCCTCCCGAAGTCTGTAATGTCATTCTGGCAGCCAGGAGTCCCTCCACAAAGTCGGTATACGCCTGCAGGTGGAACAGATTTGTGGCATGGTGCACAACAAAGGCTGTGGACCCACTCTCTGCCCCCCTTTCTGAGGTTCTCCTCTTTCTTCTTTCTCTTGCCCAGCAGGGCTCTGCTCTGGGCACTGTCAAGGGATACCTTTCTGCCCTTTCTGCCTTCTTAAGGCTACCTGATCAGCCTTCTCTGTTCAAGTCCCCTATTGTAAATAGATTTCTTAAGGGCATCACACACATGTTCCCTCCTGTTCCCTTCGTGATGCCCCAGTGGGACTTGAACCTTGTTCTTACTTTCCTGATGTGCGCTCCCTTTGAGCCACTTCACAACTGTCCTCTTTGCCTTCTAACTCTGAAGACTGCTTTCCTGGTTGCCATCACCTCTGCCAGGAGAGTGAGTGAGCTCCAGGCCCTTTCTTGTACTCCACCTTTCCTTTCTGTCCATCCGGACATGGTTGTGTTGCGTACTAAGCCATCTTTCCTGCCCAAGGTTGTCTCAGCCTTCCACATCGGGCAGTCCATCACATTGCCTACCTTCTTTCCGCCTCCGCATCCCTCTAAAGAGGAAGAGCGGCTTCACCGTCTGGACCCAAAACGTGCGCTCTCATTCTACTTGGATCTCACACGCCAGTTCCGGGTGGATGACCAACTCTTTGTTGGTTACGTGGGCGCTAAGAAGGGGAAAGCGGTGCACAAGCGGACCATCTCCCGGTGGATCATCTTGTGTATCCAGGCATGTTACTCCATGGCTAAGAAGGAGCCCCCTGTTGGATTGAGGGCTCATTCCACTCGGGCCACGGCGACTACTACTGCCCTGGGCCGAGGAGTGCCCTTGCAGGACATGTTTCTGCTTTCAAAGGCCAATAGTTAGCTTAGCATTTTTCAGGACCATACATACCCTCGCCTCATGGGAAGCGCTCACTAAGGCGGAAACATGTCGACCTTTAATCAGAACATTTGGTTCAAATTAACTTACCCACTCACATGACCATTTTTTGCACTACTGTTTTTAATAGAGTTAGAACTACCCCCACATTAAATTTCTGGCTTGGGGAGTAGTCAATACTCTTTTTAACACGCACTTTCCCTTTGCTACGTAGTTTTTCACGTACTTACCATGAGGACCCAATGAAGACAACTGGCAACCGACTTCAGTTGGTGCCTGAGGGTTCTTTTTCTCACTCACCGAATTTGTCTAACCCACTTCATTTTCCCTCTTCTAAATATCTGGTGGTGACCACTGAAAGTTCACCTCCTCTCTGTCTACTGTATTATCAAGGTACTCTTCTGTTGTTTTGATCTACTGCAAAATTAAACAAAGAATTGGGGTGCACAAGAGCAACATCAAATGTCAAAAAACAACTACTAAGATGAGCACACATTTTATCATTGCTGAGCACACCATCGAAGAGCTGCAAATGGTGGTACTTGAGATCTTGAGCACTAAAATTTAAAATGCAGAACGTATTTTGTAAATAAAAGAACACCAATGTGACTATTGACTCAAGACATATGATATAGGGCTGAATGATAATATTCAGTGGCATACCATACAACGTTGAATAAGACCATCAGTATGAAACATCATCTGAACAGTTTTAGCCACAACATGACTAATCGCATCTTAAAGGCAGAACGGTGACAGACCCTAAAGGAAGAGTGCTAACTTCTAGCAGGGTATTATGAAAGACACCACAACATAACCTCCCACATACAACAGAGCGAAATTCTGACTGGGAAAGTCGCTTAGCCATTTATAAACGATGGCCACTATTTATCTCATGTAAATTCATTTAATTCAGTGAATGGAATTTCATATCCCTTTTGGTGGAAACTAGGCCTTCTATTTCCAACTCAACACGAGAGGGCATAGTCTCTACTATGCCCATTGCGAGTGTATTTCCTACATAATCAACCTCGGAGCGAGCGTGCTCCACCGGGGCGCAGCCGACGGAGTAAGCACAAGTCGGGACTTTGGCTCCTCCAGGTGATTTTGACGGTTATTAAATTGCTCCACACCCAAGCCTTGCGTGTCTGTCCTTTCTAATTGATTTTCCCTCTATTTAACAGACCCCCGAGGAAGCACATTAGTTGAACCCTAAGGTATTTGTCAAACAGAGCCTTGCATACGACAATGCAATGATTTAGAACTATGCACGCAGGCTAGGTTAACGATGCCTTTTATTTTACACCCGTCGTCTTCAGTTCATTTATATTGTTAGACCTTAGACAAACTAACACTCACAGGATTTGATAATTACAGGCCTGACTACCAGTGATAACGTAATTATTACAATCCCTCCATGTACTTAAATACCAACCCACACGCTGAAGGATACTGTGCTTCACATCAGAGCAACCACAAACAATTTGTACATTTATACAAGCGCTTTCAGTTTATTTCATTTCTTGCAACTTATTTTACACATTCCAACGCCCGCTGTAGCATATCGCGAGAATCTATTTTCACCAACATTGAGCAACAACAGGCACACTGCTACATACGGGCTGCTCAGGAGTCATTGCGCAATGTAGCCATGAGGTGCTTACCAAAAAGCACAGCATGGCGTTTTTATCTGCACCAGACATCACCACACAGGTTATCACTGCCACACTAGCCTCCTAGGTCGTGGTTCCAAGCACGAAGTGACACATAGACTTGAGCAACAGTCAGGTGCTAGGACTCAAGTTCATTAAGAAACTGTTTTGCCACAGAGATTCACATAACCTGTACAGACTTTACTGTGTGTCCACTCACTTCTTCCTGATAACCTTAGATCACAAGTGATAATTAACTACCGTTCCAGCATCCACAGAGATACACCTTGATCATAGTTGATCAGGTCTCATGTTTTGTAAATGACGTTCTGTAGTAGGGGATCTCTGTGTATAGTCATAATCTAGTGAATAGTCCCGCTCATGTGCGGGGACCCTGGGGCAATCAAAAATATTCTCTTAAACTGTCTTCTGTACAGTCCTGCATAGACACTTAAGAGAGAATTAAAGACAAATAATGCAGCCTATACATGCAAGGCTACACTGTCCAGTACTTCAACTAGAAATGCAAAGGATATTCCACCAATATCATAGTCAGCACAGTCTGCCAAGTTTCACCCATAGAGAAACTTCCCCATTCACAAAATCCTTGGAATGATAGAGAGGAAGGGATGGACAGACAAGCCCCCCATAGGCTGCCATTATGTGGCTTAAAAAGGATACTGTGCCTTTAAGGAAACGTTCCAGAACTCTCGGTATCCCAGAATGCACAGCAACTCCCTCCACTTTCAGTTCTTTTTTCCGGCTCCTGCAAGCAGGACCCTGGAGCATTGAGCTCTCCCTTTTTGGGTGTTTTGTCTAATTTTTTGCACTTTTTCAAGTGTTTAGAGTGTTTCACTCGACGTGTTTTTGTTCCTTCTTCCCTTTGCTGGAGTTTTCTGGTGAGTTTGGCCACTCTTTTGTCAGATATGCCTTCCTTATTTGACAAATGCCCTGAGTGTTGCAGGAAGAAGGCCAAATCTGATCCACACAGGGTGTGTATCCTCTGTCTTCCATCTTCTCATGTCCCTGTGGATTGTGAGATCTGCCAGCAGTTCTCCAACAGGACCCTGAAGGACAGGGAGAAGACTCGGCTCCGTGGACTGGAGCAAAGAAGACAGCAAGATCAAGGTGGGTCTGGGCATTGAGAGACCTCTTCCTCTGCCCATACTTCGGCCTCTGGGGGGCTCCCCTGGAAAGAGAAGGCCAGAAAACGGCCCAGGTCTCCGTCGACGTCGAAAGCCTCGACGTCGAGAGGAATGACCACCGTCTGCTCCCCATCTCCCCAGGGCTCTGGGTCGAAGCGACGTCGCCGGTCGACGTCTAAGGGAGTGACGTCGAGACCGCGGACGAGGTCGACGTCTAGGACCGCTTCGTCGTCGAGACGCCATTGACGTCGTGAAGGGTCTGGAAGGCACTGACGCTCGCCATCGAGGCGACACCGCAGTTCGGCTTCTACTCGACGTCGAGACGAAGATCATCGACGTCGAGAAGAGGAAGATCATCGACACCGAGACGCTCAACGTCGAAGAGGAGGTCAGCGCCGAGAAGGAGAAAGTAAACGTCTAGGGGGCGTTCTAAGATCAGGACAGAGTCCCAGGGCTCTGAAGTCAACATTTCATCGGCTTCCACGAGCCTACAGTCACGGCGGTGCCGTCACTCGTCCACGAGGAGGTTTGCCTCAAGGTCACCCCCATCAAGGCCGGCGTAGAAAAGGAGAGTGGTAGAGTCTCCAGGCTCGGAGTACTCCCAGACCTTTTCGCCCTCACGGCCCAGGACGCCTACGCCTCCCCCGTTGCCCAAGGACCCGCCTCCACGTAATCCTACGCCACCGTCGCCTCCTCCCCCTCCTCATAAACCTCCTCCACCACCACCTCCGCCAAGGTCTCTCTCTTTACCTCATCTCCCGACACCACCTACTTCCACATCCTAGGCTCCCTCCTTTACGGCCAGTGTACAAACCGAGGCCAAGGAGGTCGAGATCTCGCTCCAGGCGAAGGGACAGATCCAGGAGTGACCGTCGTTCTTCCACACGGTCCAGATGGCGCCACAGGAGGGACCGGTCTAGGTCCCGCCACACGGACTCGTCCAGTGCCCGGGACTATTCGCCTATTTTGTCTGACTCCCCTCGGCCATGGGTGTCTCCAGTAGACGACATCGTCTCCTTCCAAGAGGCGTTACGTGGGGCGGCGAAACTGGGCATTACACTCACGATGCCCACGCCATCGACCTCAGTCATCTTCGAGACCCTGCATAAGAAACAGCTGTCTCGCCCCTTGTTGCCCTTGGTGCCAGGGCTGGAAGAACCTGCTATGGAGCTCTTTCTCACCCCTGCCTCTACAAAATCGGCACCGTCCAGGCAGCACAGAAATACAGGGCCCCGGACTCAGACCCGGCGTTCCTTCGCTCGGACCCTGTACCGGACTCGGTGATAGTGACGGCTGTGAGAAAACAGCACTTCACCGCCCCGTCGTCGACGGTGCCTCCTGACAAGGAAAGCTGCTTGATGGACTCGGCCGGCAGGAAAGTCTGCGGTACGGCCTCCACTTCTATGAAGGCCACGAGTGCCTCGGCTCTGTTGGGCCGTTACGACCGGGCCTTATGGGAGTCCCTGCAGCAGTTCCTGGAACACCTTCCCAAGGACAGAAGGGAGGATTTTCAAAAGATCATTAATGAGGGGATGATGGTCTCCAACCAGGTGATAAGCTCGGCTGCAGATTCCTCGCTCTTGGCAGCCCACGGGTACTGCCATGGGATCAACCTGCAATGACACGCCTGGCTGCGTCTAACATCACTGAAGCCAGAGGCGCAGCAGAGGGTCGCCAACCCGACCCTGTTCGGAAAACATGCGGATGAGGAGATGGCCCGCATTAAGGCGGAGGCAGAAACCCTGACGGCTGTCGGGTTGGAGAAGCCGAAGGAACAGAGGAAGACCTTCCGCCCGTTCCAAAGGCGTTATGGTGCGCAGGGCAGAGGGCAAGGTTGGCAGGCTGGACAGCAGCAGTACCAGTGGCGGCCATTCCAAAAGCGCCGGAGGGGCAGATGTGGTCAGCAGTCCTCCTCCGCAAACAAGGGCCCGGCCGGGTCTAAGCCCTGAGGTGCTACTTCCCCCTCTTCCGTTACCCGCTCCGGTGGGGGAAGCATACAAAATTACTTGGCAGAGTGGAGAAAAATTACTCAGGACAAGTGGGTGCTGAATATTGTTTGCAATGGATACAGTCTTCGTTTTCTCAGCCCGCCTCCAGCGATTCCACCGGTTTGCTCGCAGTTTCAACTGCGCGAGCTCCAGGCGGAGGCAGATACGCTGTTACGAAAAAGGGCGATAGAAGACGTCCCTCTGTTTCAAAGGGTTAAGGGTCTTTACTCCTGCTTCTTTCTGGTACGCAAGAAAGACAAAAACAAGTTCAGGCCCATTCTGGATTTGCGACAAGCAAACAAATGGATTCGCAGGGAAAGGTTTTGCATGCTGTCTTTGCACCAGATTTACCCTGAGCTGCAAAGGGGAGACTGGCTTTGCGCGATAGATCTGCACGATGCGTACTTCCATGTGCCCATTGCACGGAAACACCGGAAGTTCCTGCGCTTCCAAGTCTGCACCAATCACTATCAATACACCGTACTCCCGTTTGGACTGAAGTCTGCGCCCAGGACTTCTTCAAAGTACATGGCAGTGGTGGTGGCACACCTGAGAAAGAACAAGGTGTTTGTTTACCCTTACCTGGACGATTGGTTGATCAAAGCCTCCACCTTCCAGGAAGCGCAATTGCACTTCAACAGGACGCCCAGCTGGCGTTGCACATAAACATGTACAAGCCTGTCCCGACTCCGGTCCAGTGCCTACAGTACTTGGGAGCCTCCATCAATACGCTGTCAGCAAGCATGTCTCCTTCGGAGGAGAGACGCTTATCAATCCTTCAGAAGGCTCAGGCTCTCATGTCTGTTCCATCTACGATAGTGAGGACGGTGTCTTCTATACTGGGGTCGATGGCCTCTTGTATCTTTCTCACTCCACATGCACGCCTACACATGCGGCCGCTGCAGGAATATCTGGAGGATCAGTGGGACCAGTAGCGAGGGAACTGGGATGTCAGGATACCACTGTCTCTGCACGCTCAGCAGTCCCTGAGATGGTGGTGCTCAGCAAAGAACCTCCTCAAGGGGGTTCCGTTCCACAAGGACATTCTCACTCAATCGTGACGGATGCTTCTCTCCGCGCCTGGGAAGCGCATTCCGGACAGTTACAGATCCAAGGAGCGTGGTCCCCAACGGAGTCCACGTACCACATCAATTTCCTGGAACTCAGAGCTGTTCACTTGGCACTGAAGGCCTTTCATCTGTCCTTCCAGACCAACTCTCTGCTTGTACAGAAGGACAATACGACCACGATGTATTACCTAAACAAGCAGGGGGGCTCGAGTTCGCACACACTGTCACAGGAAGCACAGGCGATCTGGCACTGGCTGCTAACCAGAGGACTGACGATAACGGCTACCCATCTGCCAGGTGTGCAGAATGCTCAGACGGAAGCACTCAGCAGACTGATCCAGGAAAACCACGAGTGGGTCATAAACAACGAAGTGCTCGGAGACGTCTTCACCAGGTGGGGTACTCCAGACGTGGATCTGTTAGCCACCGCCGAGAACAGCAAATGCCGAGACTTCGCATCCAGGTATTACCAGCATGGGACTCTGGGGAATGTGTTATGGATCAACTGGTCGAACAGCTTTCTGTACGCTTTTCCGCCCATTCCCCTGATTCCGGCGGTGCTCATCAAGCTGTCCCAGTCCAGGGCGCGGATGATCCTCATTGCTCCGGAATGGCCCAGACAGTGGTGGTTCACGGACCTGCTTCACCGGTCTCTCCTTCCTCACATACGGCTGCCGTGTCGGCCGGACCTTCTCACGAAGTTCGGGGGGCAGATGGTGCACCCCAACCTCTCGTCTTTGAGTTTGGCGGCATGGCTCCTGAGATAGTGCAATATGGCCATTTGAATCTTCCTGAAGATTGTATGGACATCCTGAAGGAGGCTAAGCGTCCTTCCACTAGGACTTCCTATGCTTACAAGTGGAAGCGGTTCTGCATCTGGTGCACGTCCAAGAATTATGATCCGAGGACATGCAAGGAAGATGTCATCCTTCCATACCTCTTGCATTTGGCGCAGTCTGGCCTTAATTTCCATTCTATTAAGGTTCATCTCGCTGCGCTGACTGCCTACAGGAAATGTCCTTCACAGACATCCTTCTTCCAGATTCCTGTGATAAAGGATTTTTTGGAAGGCTTGAAGAAAGTGTTTCCTCCTGTTCGGCTTCCTTCGCCTTTGTGGGAACTGAATGTGGTGCTGTCCAGGTTGATGAAGGAACCTTTTGAACCTTTTCATAAGGCTTCGCTGCAGCACCTGTCCTGGAAGGCGGCGTTCCTCGTGGCCATTACATCGGCCCGCAGGGTGAGTAAAATTCAGGCATTGTGTTGCCAGGAACCTTATACTGTATTTCATGCTGCTAAGGTTGTGATGCGTACTCACCCGAAGTTCCTTCCCAAGGTGAATTCTGATTTTCATGTTAACCAGACTATAACTTTACCTACGTTTTTTCAGAATCCTTCCACTCCAGCGGAAAGGTCTCTTCATTCCCTGGATGTCAGAAGGGTGTTGAAATTCCATCTGGATAAAACCAATGATATTTATAGGTCAGACCAATTGTTTATCAACTATGGGTTGGTCAGGACTGGTCTTGCTACCTCTAAACAGTCCATCTCTAGGTGGATTGTGTCCTGTATCCAGTTATGTTATCAAAGGCTTATAAGACCTTAGGGGGTAAGCCTAAGGCTCATTCCACCAGGGGCAAAGCGGCTACGACAGCGTTGCTCCGTAATGTTCCCATTACAGACATCTGCAGGGCTGCCACGTGGAAGTCGGTCCACACCTTTGCTAAGCATTACTGTCTGGACTCTGATGCCATGGCAGATGCTCAGGTTGGGCAGGCTTCGTTGAGAAATCTGTTTGCACAATAGTGATGTTGTCTGTTTTTTCTCCACCGCAGGGTTGGTTTTTGGGATGGGCTTGCCATTCTTTTCACTAGATTATGGCTGTACACAGAGATCCCCTACTACAGAAGGAGTAGTTTCTTAGCTGTAACTCCAGTTCTGTAGTAGGGGTATCTCTGTTATAGTCATAAGCGCCCGCCCTCCACCCCGGTGGAGAAAAGGATGAAATACTGAATGCTACAGGTCTAGCTGTATACACCTCCAAAAAGAACTGAAAGTGGAGGGAGTTGCTGGCATTCTGGGATACCGAGAGTTCTGGAAAGTTTCTTTAAAGGCACGGTATCCCTTTTTAAGCCACATAATGGCAGCTTATGGGGGGGCTTGTCTGTCCATCCCTTCCTCTCTATCATTCCAAGGATTTTGTGAAGGGGGAAGTTTCTCTATGGGTGAAACTTGGCAGACTGTGCTGAATATGATATTCTAGTTGAAGTACTGGACAGTGTAGCCTTGCATGTATAGGCTGCATTATTTGTCTTTAAATCTCTCTTAAGTGTCTATGCAGGACTGCACAGAAGACAGCTTAAGAGATTATTTTTGATTGCTCCGGGGTCCCCGCACATGAGGGACTATTCACTAGATTATGACTATAACAGAGATACCCATACTACAGAACTGGAGTTACAGGTAAGAAACTACTCCTGTTGTAGGTACTATTGACCCATAACACCTGAGAAGAAGGGTAAGTGCACTAACTTACCTCACACACCACTTTCTTGGTCACGTGCACAACACTGGTCCTGAAGAAAGTCCTCGACCCGTTTGTGCACCGATGGGGCTGAAACATGTCGACCACTCACTTCTTTTGAAGCAGGTGCTATAGAATAGTAGTGATGGAGCAAGGTTTCTCATATAAAGAGACTTGCTTGAATGCAATCCTCTCAAAATAATGTATAATGTATTAATCAACATGTTTCGTTTTCTAATAATTGCACCAGACAACATTTCTAGTATCTAGCGGAAGCTTGCATATGTGCTTTTACTAACAGTAACTGGTATGCATTAAAATGGCCGCCGCCACGTGGAAACTCTTTTGCACATGCGTCTGCTGCAATCACGTGGTGTGACGTATTTGTCGCTTGGTGGGAAATCTCTGCAGCTGCGCAATAGTATTAAAATGGCTGCTTCACGTTTCACATACTAAAGCACCTGCTGGTGCTTTAACTAAACATTGTTTGTTCTGCTTAATTATTAACACTGTAGTTAAACCAAAGTAATGGGAATAGAGTAGAGATAAGTGGTATACAGTACATTCATTTATTCTTTGTTCTAAAACTGTTTCTCTTTAACTTTGCTACTAGCTCATATTTGGGCCTGATGTGTCATTGCTGAACTCCATATTGAAACCCTCACTGCGCATGAACCAAATTTCCGAGAGTCCACAAGCCATGGCATTGAAACCCTGCCAACGACCGTATTGCCCGAGATGCGCATGGGAAGTTCACCTTATGAACTCTCCAGAGGAAGAAGAAAATACAAATGTTCTAAATTGTATATCTTTTGCTACAATAATGCTGGGTGGAATAAAATTCATGGGAAAGTAAATTAGGGGCGGGTACGAGATCCAAATTAATGAATGAAAATGATCTCATACTGGTATGGTGTGATGACCTCTCCTCGCCTTTTGACCAATCAAATTGAGGGACACACAAATTTGCATCACTGGGGGTGGTACATTGCCCTGGAAAATGGTATAACTAAGGTAGGCTTCGCTAGTTACTTTGTCCGACTTGTCCGGATAGCTGACTTGTCACTGGCCCAATGCACTCAATAGGCAATCGAGAGCAGAGGTTTTGGCGGAGCACTCTGTCAGAAGAATCGATAACCCAATCGGGGTTCTGAGGGAGATTAATCGATAACCCAATCGGGGTCCGACTGTTAGCCGCAGAGAGGGGTGTGAAGCTGGCGTTGCACTTTAGCTGAGGGTACCTGTCCTGACCTGCAGCCGTCCTGTCCTGAATCCTTATTGGTCCGCACCTGTCTTGGTTCTGGTCTGCACCTGTTTATCCTGTTGGCACCTGAACTATCAGGAGTCCTGTCCTTTATCCCAGCCCGTGGCCAGGGTTGGTGTTCACGTCATTCTAGGTAATTATTAATCTGTGTGGGTATGTCATTGTACTGTTTCCTTTTCTCACCTTCCCTTTGTTTCAATGCCTAAAAGAAGTTTTGTGATAATTCTACATATCATTTCTTTGATCAATATCTTCCTAATTTAAAAAAAAGCTTTAATTGCTTCTGTGTGGACTACATTTAAGACTTTGCACAGATAGTGTTTTATCTTTTCCTGAGTCTATGGTTATTTTATGAGTGTAAATGAAATGTTATTTTACTACCTATTATTCGAACACCCTTTATCCCTTCGGACTTAATACAGGTGACAAGGATTGGTAAGTCAATGGGTATAGGTCCTAAGTAAAATACATTTCCTGATTGGCAAATTTAGTAGAAAGCCGGATTTACCTGTTTAACCACTTCAGCGCTAATGACAAGGGTAACTCGTCATGGACTTTCCATTGATTTCAATGGAAAGTCAATGGAAGCTCATCAGGTGCCTTAGCAGCCAAGTGGTTAAAGTGTGTATGTTTATGGGCTCAGGTGAGTATGGTAATTGAGCAGGTAACCCCGCGCGCCATCAGTATTTCTTTGGTAGCAGAGTAGTGGTTAAGGTTTAGTTAAGATAGGTAGTTAATTGTACATTGATTATTGATTGTATTGATTTCATGTATTAACCAAAACCCGTTCACATTGTTTTATGTTTGTCTGGAATCCCCGGGGGTAGAATAGCGGGTCGTAAATGGAAGCCACACTGCACGGAGGTCACTTGCCGATGAAGTAAGTGCGTAAAGTTAGGTAGAACTTGAAGCACTAAATAGGGATTTCTGTATAAATGTGTGAATAAGTGATAGCAAAGGAGTCCGCTGGTGAAACTTTGGCCTTATATCACTTAGAAAGGGTAAGCCAGAGGGAGTAACAGGTTCTCTGATGCTTGTGTGAAGAGTAAACTGAAGGGATTTACTCGTAGTGAGTGAGGGGTAAACATAAGGGATTTACTCGCAGTAAAAGAAAACTGTCTTCTATTGAATTTAGTCACTCGAGCACAGTGGTGAATGTTTTAACGTTGTTAATTAATAAAACTTGCATTTAAAAGGTGAAAGGAAAATAAGTTTTCATATTACCTTGCAAAGGAGGGAGTCAGTCGTGGTGCTGCGCTGACGTCACAAAGAGGCGAGCTGGTATTGGTTAAGACAGCGGGTGTGTAGATGGCGTCGAAATTGTAAAAGAGGGGTGTGTGCAGGAGCGTGAGAACTTGTCTCAAGAGAAAAGCAGCATAACTATTGGTTGAAATTATTTGAAATCTAATTGTTGATTCTTTATTGAAAATAGGAAACGCCCTAGTATTGGAAAAGCCTTCAAGTAAACAGTTAAGTATAACTGCAAATTCAATTTATCGATTCACATTATATGTGGCATTTAGATCCAGCAGTTATAAGAAATAGACCTGATAGAAAATATCTAGGTTTCGCTAGAGAACAACAGATTAGAGGAAGATCTTAAATCATGTACGGAGAAAAAAGAAAAATGTTGGTTTTAAAAAAAATAAAGAATGACTTCAAAACGGATAAAAACATTAGGACCAGAGAAGGGAATATTATTGCACCACCGAATAGTCCAGCATCATACATGATGGTAGAAAGGGGCTATCACACTTGTGTGTGGTTAGAAAACTGGATGAAGTACACTAAGGAAGATGGTATTTTGGCATTTCCTGAAAATGGTACCTTTAATGGTAGGATTTTGTACAATTTAAGAACTCGCTTGAATGAGTTAGATCCCAGACCTAAATTAACGCAGTATGAAGCATTAGGGGAATGGGAAACAGAAGCTTTTGAGAGACAGACCCAGAAGTGACAGGAATTGGATTAAATTCTATCCTAGATTCCCAAAAGAGACAAGAGATAAATGAAAAATTGGAGGCAGTCCATGTTAGTGGAAGGATTGTATCCTGTACTAACCTCAGAGGAACCACCAGGAAGCAAGTGTACAGAAAAGACGAAAAATCTAATGGCTAGTGGTGATTCAGAAGATGATTACCTTGAGGATTTGTTAATGAAAAATCCACCACCTTAACATGAGGAGACCGTTAGAGTTAACCCTAGTGCCCTGTTCTTGAAACCACCTTTGTTTCCGCAAGTTGTACATGAAACCTCATTAGAAAAAGTGTTACAGGAAAGGGAAAGAGAAGCAATAAATAAACAGAGAAGTGAGTTAATTCAGAAAATCACCCAGTTGAATACTAGTTCTGAAGCTTTAACAATTCTGGTAACTATAGGTCCTGTAGTTCCTTTGTATGGAGATAAACAGCCCTGTCCTAAAACCCCTGTTCTGACTACACCTGTAGTGCAACCTAGAAAAGAACCCTTGATAACTGATGACCAGACAAGTGAGTGTGAGTCAGTGATTTCCCTGATGGATCTACCTATAAGGGAACCTGTGGGTGGTTCGATCAGGGAAAGCACTTCCGGAAATTCTAGAGAAATACAGATGGAAACATCTACAGGAATGAGAAGTGCCACTGTAGTAACCCCAGAGGAAATAGAGAGGTGGACCCAAGGCGTGGAAAACCCAAAATCACAGCCAAAGGTATTAGACATTTTTAAATTAAGAGTCAAGCTAGAAGAAATGATTGCTGGAAATGTGGGATTGGAAAGATTAAACTCTTTCAGTGAAGACAAATTGCTATTTATATGCAGAAGCATCACTCGAATTACAAAAACATTTCATTAAAAATGAATGAGTTTGGCCTCAGACATGGGAATTGAGATTGGTAAATCTAAAGAGTTACAGAAACCTTACAGAGCTGAATTTTCTGATAAAGATTTAGAAAATATGAACGTCAGGACGAAAAATTGCAAATAAAAGAATTTATTGTCATTGTTACAAAAATGGGGTTATTTAGAGAGATGGAAAGCTAGATGGACAAAGAAAAAGGAGGAAGCCCAAGCAAATTGTAGTACATCTGAATATTTACTAAAAGAGCCAGCAAAGGTACAAAAGTTGTGTCCCATGGGAGAAGTGCCAGGAGGAGGTTATGTACATGTCCCATGGTTCAGACAGGATTTTTTGTCATTTACAAATGATTTCCCAAAACTTCAAGAGAAACCTGTTGAGTGGTACAGGCAAGTTGAAAGGTTTGTAAAGGTCTGGGAAGTGTTGTTAAAACATTTAGATGGGTTGTTCGACATTGTTGTTCCTGCAGACTTGTGGGCAGAATGTAAAATGACTGTATATTGGCCCAATGATGAGAAACCCCGAGACCCATAGACAAGAGCCCCTTGAGATGATGTTATGAAGAAATACCATCAAGTAATAACCTATTTGAATGGAAAGGTACCTCCAAAAGAGACAGATTGGACACAAATAGATAGAACTACCCTGAACAAGGATGAATCCATGCATGCATATTATGAACGCCTTTTACAGGTATTCAAGCAATACAGTGGGCTAGAAAACATTGATACGAAAGACATGACGCATTTCATTTATCGTTTTGTGTCAGGGTTAAGACCAGAAATTTCAAAAACGATTAAAGATCATAAAATATGCTGGCAGGCAAAACCTGTGGACGAAATTCTAAAATATGCTAAATACTGTGGGGGATGAAATTGACAATAGACAAAAGAATTTAGAAGAAAAAGTAATGTGGGCATAGGTAAAATTAGCAGAGCAACAAGAACTCCAATTGAGTCAATTGAAAAATAATCAGAGTCAAGGCGAAGGAAGTGGAGGTAAACCAAGGGGAAGAATGAACAGAGATGAGGCACAGAAAACGTTTCCCTGTCACAGGTGTGGAAAATTGGGGCATTGGAAGAATGAGTGTAAGGCTGTGCGAAGTAATAATGTCCAAAATAACAATTTGAATCCACAGACGCAGAATGGGGTGTCAAGGAAGCAGCAGCAACAGGTAATACAGAACCAGTTACCACTTGCACCTATGCCAGATTCTGGGAGCCAAGCTAAATACAGTGTGGATACCACAAATTGGCAGGGAAGTGGCAGAAGAGATACAGTGACATCACAATTTATTTTAAGTGACACATTTTTTGAAGAAGATAGCTTCTGACGGTGACGGAGAGGGGAGGACGAGGAATGCGTACTTGGCGCATTCTTGCCGGTAGATCAGTCAGGTCCATATATTGAGGATAAAGTTAAGGGAAATGTTACCTTTTTGTTGGACACTGGTGCTACCCGTTCTACTGTGATAACAGCAGACGTTCCAAACCTACCCCTCTTGGGAGAAGCAATCCAAGTAGTGGGCTTTTCTAATAAACAAATTAGTAGCCCTGTTACAGAACCCATGGAGGTAAGAATAGGCAACTTTAAAGAAATGCACAAATTTGTTTTGTGCGACTCCAGTCCAGTGAACCTGTTAGGCAGGGACTTACTGTGCAAAATGAACTGCACGATCTTTCGCACCCCCAAGTGGTGGTGAAATTCAGACCCCAGACGAAGATGGAATTTATAAATTAATGTTAGCCAAACAGGAAAATGAGATTAAAAAGATGACCATAGAAGATTCACCAAAAGAACTACAGAAAACTGTAAATCCTGATGTGTGGGATTTTACAGGAAAAGAAGTAGGATTAATGGTAAATGTCAATAAAAGTGACAGTAAGGAAGGTGCAGTTTACCCAAATATTTGACAGTATAAAATGAGCCCAGAAATAAAAGCAGGAGTTGCAGCAGAAATAGAGCGGTTGGTTGAGCAAGGCATTCTACAAGAAGTAATGAGCAGTCCATGCAATTCCCCAATAATTGGCATAAAGAAACAGAGCGGAAGATATAGGGTCGTACAAGACCTTCAGAAAATAAATAAAATTGTCGTCCCATGTTGTCCAGTTGTGCCAAATCCCGCAGTAATTCTGTATCAGATACCGTGAGGAGCCAGATGGTTCACTGCAATTGATTTATGCCATGCATTTTTCTCTATTCCATTGCACCCAGATAGCAAATTATTATTCTCATTCAAGTTTGACGAGCATGTCTATGTCTGGAATCGTGTTCCTCAAGGGGACACAGAAAGTCCATCGATCTTTAATCAGATTTTGAATTTTTTTTCTGAATCTCTGGTACTGCCTGGACAGTCTGTCCTGGTGAAGTATATAGACCTGTTGGTGGCGTCTAAGACACAAAATGATTGCGTTGTTGATACGATTGCATTCCTGAATCACTTGGCTGAAGGTGGGCTTAAGGTGTCACCTGAAAAACTACAATATTGTACCACATCAGTGAAATATCTAGGGCACCAGATAGAGAGAGGTGTCCGTAGAGTTACTTCAGAAAGGATCAAAATATTCAGAAACATGAATCTACCTCAAACACAGAAAGAAATCAGGATATTGTTCGGAGTGGTAGGTTACTGCAGGCAGTGGATTGTGGGATTTGCAGTCCTAGCTAAACCCTTGATACAGATGACAAGGAAAAGAGCGAGAGAATGGGATGAAGAAAGCAATGCCGCTTTCTTAAAGTTGCGAGGATACCTGTGTTCAGCTCCAGCTTTAGGGATGCCTAATTATTCGAAAGAATTTGCACTGTTCTGTGATGCACGAGACAATTATGTACTTTCACTTCTATCCCAAACGCATGGTCTGAAGAGACGTCCTGTGGCATATTTTTCTGCTACACTGGATCCAGTGGCATCTGCATTGCCGGGATGTCTGAAAGCGGTAGCTGCAACTTGCACGAGTCTTGAACAAAGTGAGTCCATCATTATGGGACATCCTGTAACCGTGTATGTTCCACATGCAGTTGTGATTCAATTGACAAGAACACATAGCCAGTACCTAACTCCCAGTTGGCTGACTAAGTATGAGCGAATCATTTTGGGTGCAGAAAATGTGACAATTGCCAGATGTACTGTACTGAACCCAGCAACATTATTACCTGATTCACATTTTGAAGAGTTAAAGGAAGAAGTAGAACATGACTCTGTCGACCTCACAGACTACAGTACTAAACCACGCCCAGACATACAGGAAGAACCCCTTTTAAACTCAGAGTATGAGCTATTTGTAGATGGCTTATGCATGAGACATAAAGAAGGAGGATTGAGTGTTGCTCATGCTGTGTGTACATTAGGGGGACCAGTCGAAGCATCCTATTTACCCGAAGTCAATTCTGCACAAGTAGCCAAATTTATTTCATTGACAAGAGCTTGTAAATTTGGGAAAAATTGGAAAGTGACCATATACGCTGATAGTCATTATGGTTACGGGGTTGTGCATGATTGTGGCCAACTTTGGGTACAAAGGGAGTTTCTGACTTCTTCAGGTACTCCTATTAAAAATGGACATTATGTAAGGGATTTGCTGGAAGCAATTCAGTTGCGAAAAGAAGTGGCTGTGGTCAGGTGTGCTGCTCACCAATCTGGATATTGGAAATAACCGAGTGACAGCAGGTAACAGATATGCTGACCAATTGACCAATTAGTCCAACATTGTGCCAAACACAAAATGGCAATAAATAAGAAAACTAATGCATGTGGAAACTGCTGCCAACTTATGTTGCTTGAAGGTGTGAGAACGTGGGAGGAAGTGAGAGACTTACAAAATGAAGCAGAATGAAGCAGAGCAAAAAGGAAAGGAAGAGTGGGACAAAATAGGCTGTCAGAGAAGGGTTGAAGATGGTGTTATTGTTTACCTTGATGGTAGACCTGTGTTACCAGACTGTATGCTTGCTCCTATGGCTAGGATGTATCACAGAGATTCTCACATAGGTAGAGACGCGAGGATTAGGTTGTTCAGGCAAACTTGGTTCAATGCTAGGTTCAGGAATGTAGCAGAGTCTTTGCCAGAGGTGGTTAACTTGCCAACAAAGGAATCCTGGTAAGAAAACTGTAGTTTGCCCAGGAAAAATTGGAAAAGCAGGCCCATTTATAAGACTACAACTTGATTTCATTCAATTACCCCCTTGTCGAGGAATGAAGTATGTCCTTGTCATTGTCTGCCTGTTTTCAAAATGGGTGGAAGCCTACCCTACCAGAAGGAATGATAGCATAACTGTAGGCAAACTGTTATTAAGGGAGCTCATTCCTAGGTTCGGTTTTCCAGTAACGATTGAAGCAGACCGAGAGTCTCATTTTAATAATGAAATAATTTGTCTAATCTGTGAAGCATTCAAATTTCAGCAAAAGCTGCACTGTGCATACCGCCCAGAGTCTTCTGGAGTGGTAGAACAACTGAATGGCACCATCAAGTCAAGATTGGGAAAGATGTATGAATCTACCCGATTGGAGTGGCCTCATGCTTTACCTCTTGTTCTGATGGGACTCAGAAGCATTCCAGACAAGAACACAGGCTTGCGTCCCCATGAGATACTCATGGGAAGAACAATGAGGCAAGCGTGGGTACCAGGACACAAGTTGATAAATATAACTGATGATTTAGTACTAGAGTACTGCAAAGAACTGGCTGACCAAGTGTGTTCTATCTCTCACCTGGTTGGGGAAGACGCTGTCGCCAGACGATCAACTCCAGCACATGACTTGAATCCAGGTGACTGGGTAGTAATAAAGGAACATACTCGAGAATCTTGCCTAGCACCACGGTGGGGAAAGCCACATCAAGTAATATTGGTTACCACCACAGCTGTGAAGTGCAAGGGAATTCCAAACTGGATCCATGCCAGTCACACTAAAAGGGTGACAGAACCTCATGAAATAGAAGCTGAAGGTTGTGCAGCTGAGGGGTCCCAAGATATCAATCCTGAAGTAGCTGATGAGGAACAACCAAGCACCAGTCAGGATGAATGGATTCCAGTAGTCGACATACCTGCAGAAAGCGTAAGAACCAGAAGTCAACCCTATCTAGATAGTCAGAGTGATAGTGAGGATGAGTCAGGAATAGAAGAACGCAGTCAGATTACAGAAATCAAAGCCAATGGTAATTCTGAGGAGGATCAGATAAGGAAAGATCAATATACTCAGACATCCGAATCATCAAACAGAATTCCTGAGTCTGAGGAGGGACAGATAGGTATTAGGGCGAAGGTTCAGGCAGAAGACAATTAAAAGACCTGAGCAGGACCAGATAGGTGTGGAAAAACGTGTTCCAGAAGAAGAAGGCTAACAAACCGAAAGTCAAAGTCAAACTCAGCAAATTCCTGAACAAGGCCAGATTAGTCCTGAAGAACACATCCAGGCAGAACTGACAAAAATAAGCCCTGGACCAATTCAGATAGAGAAGAATTCAGATATCGACATTGAACAGGATGTGCCACAACTGAATGAAAATAAAAGAGCATCTGAAAAAAGCCAAAGCACAGTGCCAGCTAAAAGACTCCGAAAAGGAGATAAGTGGCCTGGGTTCATCAAAAGACTGAAGTTTCGCCTTAAAACAATCAATGAAGAACCAGAGCAAGTAAATGAAATATCAAGTCAAGCTGGACCATCCACTGAAAAACCAAGAAGAAGTCCACGATTGAAAAGACTGAATAATAAATTCAGAGGCCCTGAATGGACCTACGTCATCCTTGAAGATTTAGAAAACCTAGAATTAAGTGATGAAAGTGATGACGAATTAATTGTTGATCAGATTGATGAAGAAGTGAGACCAACCTGAAAAAAGAAAACTTCACAGGTTAAAAGTATGTGTAAAAGTTACAAAGAGGGGTTAAGACTCCTTAGTCAAAATGGCTGATTATAATGCTGGTGGAAAACCGAAAAGAAATTGTGTAAAACATGCTGTAGAATATGCGCATGTAGTGTTTTAATAGTACTCATCGCATGGTTAGGACTGACAATAGCTATACCGTATATAATGAGTGAGAATAGACAAAATGACACTAGTTCACATAAAGAAGTAGATACACATGAAGAAGTAGAAAGCTTCAAACAAAATCGAGTAGATTTCGACGCAGCAGAAGGGTTAGAACTACACTATAGTAGAGCTAAAAACACTTTAGCTAAGGGTACCTGTCCTGACCTGCACCGTCCTGTCCTGAATCCTTATTGGTCCGCACCTGTCTTGGTTCTGGTCTGCACCTGTTTATCCTGTTGGCACCTGAACTATCGGGAGTGCTGTCCTTTATCCCAGCCCATGGCTATGGTAGGTCTTCACAACATTCTAGGTAATTATTAATCTGTGTGGGTATGTCATCGTACTGTTTCCTTTCCTCACCTTCCCTTTGTTTCAATTCCTAAAAGAAGTTTTGTGATAATTTTACATATCATTTCTTTGATCATTATCTTCCTAATTGAAAAAAAGCTTTAATTGCTTCTGCATGGACCCTGACATTTAAAACTTTTCATAGGTAAAGTGTTTAAACTTTTCCTGAGTCTGTGGTTATTTTATGAGGGTAAATGAAATGTTATTTTACTACCTATTATTCTAACACCCTTGATCCCTTAGGACTTAATACAGGTGACAAAGATTGGTAAGTCAATGGGTATAGGTCCTCAGTAAAATACATTTCCTGATTGGCAAATTTCAGTAGAAAGCCGGATTTCCCTGTTCAAAGTGTGTATGTTTATGGGCCCAGGTGAGTATGGTAATTGAGCAGGTAACTCCGCGCGCATTCAGTAGCCCTTCTAGATATGCACCGTTCTCACCTATTAAACCTTGCTCCATCCCCGACTAAATAAACGACATTCTCGAGAGATGGAGGTAATTTTAAATTCACTTTAAGCACTCTCTCACCATCACTGGTCACTACTTTAACTACCAGTAGGTCTCCCTCCAGGCGGAGGAAAGCATACTGAAAGACCCAATGATGATGCTTTTCACGTTGGCAAACTAGAGGATAATCAAGATATAATGCCACTGTTCAGTTTACGTGAATTAAGTTTTTTAAGACGGCTAAGACCTCGGACCCTGGTAATAATACAGGACAAGTGATCCATTCTCCTATGATAAATGTTATTGTTTGGAAGTCGAATGGATCGCAGCTTCTATCCCCCTCGATTGATTAGAGGACATCCTATCTTATACCGTGTATACAGTTTTAAAATAATGATTTACATATTATCATTCACAGTGCTTTGTTAGAGGCTGGGACCTGTAGCACTACATATACACACACACACAAGCCCCTTTTCCCCACTGTGCCTCAAATTTGTGACTCTTTGGCCTCTCGTAGAGTCATTTGCAATAATTGCATTAACAAACTGAGGTTTCATAAGAATTAATTTGAAATAAATTTTCATTTCAGAGGTGTGAGATGTTATCTGCAGGTAAAAAAACAGAACAAAATAGTTAAAGAAAATTGTGTTCTTTTTAAATAATGTCTTTGACCCTGCCATGCACGCTGCATGTAAATGAAAACTGCTTGGAAACGCAGTAAGCTAACAAATCGTGTTTCCAGGCCATTTCCGTGCACAAGTTTTTACTGAGGCATTCAAGTCCCCCTGGGAACACTGCCACGGCCCTCCAGGGGGGTGCGCCCCACAATTTGATGATCTCTTCCCTAGAGGAAGAAATAGACCTCGAGTGGGTGCAGGCAATGGGTTTGTTCAAGATCATCAGTCACTCCAGCCATAACCAAAGCCCTACCTTGGGGGACTCTACAGACGCACCTCTCAGTGGGCCTTTCGTTCCTAGCTCAACCCTCTCCGTTAGTCATTACCGCCAACGCTTCCTTGGAGGGATGGGGAGCAAACCTTCAAGACGTCCAGGTCAGCAGCAAGTAGAGGAAGCCTCTCCTTTTCCACATCAATCTGCTTGAGCACAAGGCAATACATCTGGCCCTGCAGGCTTTTCTCCCCAGGATACAGACTTCAGACATAGTCATATGAACTGACAATACAACAACGATGCACTACATGAACAAGCAAGAAGGTACAAGATCACTTTCCCTATCTTGAGGGTCAGGAGACATCTGGATTTTGGCCTTCTAAAATAGAGTGCATCTACGAGCGGAGCATGTTCCAGGATAGCAAAACGAGATAGCAGACACTCAGCAGGCTGAGATCATCATGCCATGAGTTGGAACTGGACTAGGGAACCATCATCCACATATTCTCACAGTGGGGAAAAATCCAATCTTGACCTTTTTGCAAGCCCACAGAACACCAAATGCCTGTTCTTTGCTAGCTGGCATCTCCATCCGGGATCATGGGGGAATGCATTTTTTATGGCATTGTTTGGAATCTTTGCTTATGCCTTTCCGCTGATTCCACTGATTCCAATGGTTGTCACGAAAACGAAGATCTATCCTTGCAGAATAACAGCAAAAGCCCCAATGTGGCCTCGTCAACATTGGTTTACAGAACTCTTCCTGCTGTCAGAAAAACCTCACATCCATTTGAAGTTCTCACCTTATCACTTGATGATGAGGGAGGGCCAAGTCCTGCACCTGAATCCAGAGTCTCTCCACCTATCAGCCTGTCTCCTGATCAGCAAGAGATTGCCCTTTTAAACATCCCTCTTGAATGCAGGGAGATACTTTCCAAATCCAGAGCAGATCGTACTAACTGATTCTTAGAAGTGGGAGAAGTTTTGTTTATGGTGTCAACAAGAGCGGATACATCCCCTCTCCTCCACACCTGCACAGATATTACCCTCCCTGTTGCAATTGTCTTGTATAGGTTTAGATCATGCGTTCATCTGGTGCCCATTTCTCAATTTTGACGATCATCCAGTACACCCTCATTATGGTCCTCCAGGATAATCAGTTTTTTAAAGGGTCATATAGGGTATTTCTGCCAGTCAGACCTCCTCTGACATCTTGGCATCTGAAAATGGTGCTGCTCTCTGTTTCTCAACCAGATGCAATCTTCCTCACAGAGACATGGTTAAGCGATAGCTCTGGCCCGGACATTGCTACTGCACTTCCTCCTAATTATACACACCTTGGAAGAAACAGTGTCGGCAAGGAGGAGCGTAATTTACGGCCAGGGACATAGGGGCAAGTCAGGTTTCGCAGCAACGGGGGGTTTCCCAGTTTGACGATTTTAAAGATCGTGATGAGCGTTTTAAATTTAATTCTGTGTTCCACAGGCAACCAGTGGAGTTTGCGAATGGTGGCTCTGGCTGAGCATCTGCGTGGGAGGCCAACCAGCGTTCTCGCCGCCGCGTTCTGGATTCGTTGGAACCTAGCCGTTTCTGCTTTGTTTGCTCCTAGTAGAAGGAAGTTCGCGTAGTCCAGTCGTGACAAGATGGTTGCCTGGACAATCAGCTGGCGGACCTTAGGGTCAAAGAATCCGAGTATAGGCCTAAGGTTTCTCAGGAGACCTATACAGGTTGCAGCCACCTTTTTGGTGTGTGTCTGGAAGCTAAGGTTAGCATCCATCCAGACACCCAAGTTTTTTACACAGTTTTTAGGGAATGGGGTGGCACCAAGGGATGACGGCCACCAGTGCTCGTTCCATAGGCTGGTGTTTCTGCCAAGGAGGAGCACCTCAGTTTTACCGGCGTTAAGTTGGAGGAAGTTATTCGTCATCCATCGTGCCACGGCTGCCATGCCTTCTCTAAACCTGGATGCCGAGACGGACGGGCTTTCAGTAAGGGTGACGACCAACTGAGTGTCGCCAGTGTACGATACCAGCGTGAGCCCCCACTCTTTGGCCACAGCTGCAAGCGGCTGGACATATAGGTTAAAGAGGGAGGGGCTCAACGCTGAGCCCTGGGGGACTCCTTGTGCTATCGGATGGGATTTTGAGAGGAATGGGGGGGCTGAAACCCTGAAGGATCTGTCCTTAAGAAAGGAGTGGAACCAAGCTAGGGCAAGGCCAGACACACCGGCCCTCTCCAGACGTTTCAGAAGAATGTCATGGGATACCGTGTCAAAGGCTGCGCTGAGATCTAAAAGAATCAGCGCAGCACTTTGACCGGAGTCTAAAATCGTCCGGAGATGTTCGGTGGTGGCCAATAGGGCGGATTCGGTGCTGTGGCCCGCTCTAAAGCCATTTTGAGATGGGTCTTAATCTATCGCCCCCCCTCCCCCACCCGGACCAGCCAGTGCTTAGGCCACCTCACTCCCTGATCGCATTGCCCCTCTATTGCTTCAAGCCACTAATTTCTTGATTGTGGGCGATCTTAATATACATCTTAATGAGACCTCATGCCCCACTAGCGCCAATCTCATTGCTGACCTGGCTGCTTTGAACGTTACTCTTCACAACTCAGGCCCCACCCATAAAGCAGGAAACTTACTAGATCCTATCTTCTTCAACCTCACCACCGTCTTATGTAAACCCGCCATCCCCATCCTTTGGTCCGATCATTTTTTGGTCGAATTCCAAATTAAACATGAGCAACATTCCAAGAACTCCTTACACCCCTCAGGGTCTAGGAACGTCAGAAACTGGAAAGATCTGGACTTAAACAAATGTAACCTTTTTTTAGAAAACAGTATGCCGGTTACCTCCATTACTAATCTGGATGATGAAGAGGTCCTTCATCAATGGCTCAGCTCATCTATTGACGCATGTCTACCCCCGACCAATAAGAAATATAACCACCACCACCCACCAGCCCCTTGGTTTTCTGAAAAACTCAAACAAGAAAAAACGAAATGCAAAAACTTAGAAAACGTTGGCGCAAAAACTACGATCCTAGAACAAAATCACTATATTAATCAGCCCTAAGCAAATATCATTCACTATGTAATATGGCGCGGGCAGAGCACGCCAATCTAACTGTTTTACGTGCACAAAACTGCCCCAAAGTTCTCTTCAAAGTGGTCAAGGAACTTTCGGATGCCACCTGTCAGCCCAAACCCCCATGCCTGGACTCTAAGCAATGCGATGTTTTAGCAGATTTCTTTGCAGACAAAATTGTTAATATCTACGCTGATTTTAATACACAGACGTCTACTTTAATAAACTCACAATCTGATAATCTGTCTAAACAAAGTCTCTCTCAGGAAATCATTCAAACCAACAGCAACACCTGTTTAGACAAATGGACTCCGCTTGACATCTCCTCCTTCCGTGATATTCTTACCAGTATTAAATCTGGGTCCCCTAAGGATCCACTTCCCCCTTCGGTCCTCCAACAACTGAACCATCCTATACTTAATCTAATCATGGAACTACTTAATATCTCTTTACTTGAAGCTAGGGTCCCTGCAGCTTGGAAGCATGCCATGATCGTGCCTCTGCTGAAAAAAGCTAACTCCGATCCAGAGGTACTATCAAACTTTCGTCCCATCTCCCTTCTTCCAGTTTTTTCCAAGATTCTGGAGAAACCTATCAATGTCCAGCTCACTAATTTCACGGAGACACAAAATATCCTTCACACGTCCCAGTCTGGTTTCAGGGCAGGCTTCTCTACGGAATCAACACTGTTGGGTGTCACTGAAAACATTCGTCAACAGGTCGACAAAGGAGAACCCGTGGAACTTATTTTGTTGGATCTAAGTGCCGACACTGTTTCTCATACTGCCCTCCTAAATACTCTCCATTCCCATGGTATCACTGGCCTAGCACTCAAGTGGCTATCCAGCTTCCTATCTAACAGGACCTTTAAGTTTTTTTCCCCTACCGCCCATTCCAATACTCCTGCATCACAATATGGAGTCCCCCAAGGCTCCATACTGAGCCCCTTGCTCTTTAACATATACCTTAGCCCTCTGGCTACGATATCTGAGCAACTTGGGCTTACTATATACTCCTAAGCAGATGACACTCCGCTCATCTTTTCACTTTCTTCTAAAGACACCTCCAATACATCAGTGCTCCGGTCTGGACTAATAAACATTGCTGACTGAATGCATGCCAATAAATTAAAACTTAACGGTGGAAAAACCGAACTCCTTTTCGGTAATAATAAAACCCTCTGGGGCCCCCACTATTGGCCTTCACAGATGGGTTCTCCTCCTCTCCCAACCCAATCTGCCCGCAATCTAAGTGTCATTATCGATGACCAACTGACAATGAAGCAACAAGTGGTCAAAGTGGCCTCCATCTGCTTTGCCATTCTTAAATGGCTTAGGAAAATTCTCTGGATGCTCCCTTTGTCTACCCAAAAAACTGTCATCCAAGCCTTGTAGGATCCAGATTGGATCATGGTAATGTTCTTTACTTAGGAGCAAGCAAGGAAGTGCTGCGCAAGCTACATGTCATACAGAACTCTGCTGCCAGATTACTCTGTAAACTTCCCAATAGAACTGCTATCTCAGCCTCACTACGTGACCTCCATTGGCTGCGAATTGACAATCAAGCCAAATTTAAAGCCCTATGCTACATGCATAAAATGTACTCCGGCATAGCACCCCATTATCTAAGGGCCTTAGTGCATCATCATCGTCCCCCACGCCTTCTTCGATCCTCAAATCAACAAAAATTCCAAGTCCCAAGGATCAGATGAGCTAGAATGGCTGGACGCTCCTTTGCCTATCTAGCTCCTTCCCTCTGGAACTCTCTTCCCACTCACTTACGTACTGAACAACACTATCTTAAATTTTGCAAAGACTTAAAGACCTGGCTTTTTAATCAGTAGTCCCCCTACTCCTTTGTGCCCAGCCTTTCATCCGGACCTTTGTGTTCTCTAGCGCCGGGAAACCTCCGGGTAGCTGCGTGCTGTATAAATGTAAAATAAATAAATAAAATATCACAGCTCATGAAGCACCCGTTTGAGCCCATTCACAGAGCACATTTAAAGCACCTGTCCTGGAAAGTTGATTTCCTTGTGGTGTTGACATCCACCGGACAAGTCAGTGACATATAAGCCCTCACTATTCAGGAACCCTTCCTACAATTTAGAGAAGACCGGGTAATTCTATGTCCAAATCAAAAGTTCATCATTAAAGTTAATCCCTAAAGTCCCCTCGGACTTCCACCTCAATGAGCCACTCATTTTGAAAACCATCTTTCCAAGCCCTTCAAAACTAAATGAAAGGGATCTTCATTCTTTGGACATCAAGAGATGCATCAAGTTCTACATAGACAGTACAAGAACTTTCGTAAATCTAACCAGTTGTACGCAGCTTGCAGCACACCACGAAAGGGGCACTCCCTTTCCAAACAGAGCATTGCTAGATTGATATCTGCTGCAATTCACCGCTGTCAACAAGCAGCAGAAAAACAGTTTAAAATTTCTGTGCATACTCACTCTACAAGTACTATTTCAACCTCTTCAGCACTGTTTGGGGTGTGCCATTCCAGAACATTTGCAGAGCAGCTACCTGGAAGAATGTGCATACCGTTACGCAACTCTACTGCCTGGATTCCATTCCTCAAGGGGATGTAGCAGTAGGACATGCAGTTCTAAGACATCTTTTCCAGTAAGGGTGAGCTACTTCTTGCCTCCTAACAACCTCTCACTAGTTCTGCACATTGCCTATAACATAATGTGTTTTCTCTCTTTATAATATACTGAAATATTTTCCGATATTGAACAAAATATTATAAGATATGTTTATAGCTATGTCTTTGTTTATTCTATGTCAAATGGATATCTCTATAGAATTGTATCCCTGTCAGCTCACAGTTCAATGTACCTCACTACCTTTCTACTGTGATTCAAAGCATGTGAATCTATGAAAGTTCTAGTACTGGAGTTGGGAAAAAGTTACTTACCTGTAACTGTAGGTCTCTACTATTGGAATCTTTCATAGATTCACATGCAACCCACCCTCCTCTCTTGAAAGGCTCACCTTTCCCTCCTTTAAGTAGTTCTCTGGCACTCGTGCTATGAAAAAACGGAGGGAATGGAGCTCTCTCAGGAGTGTTCTAGAGGGCAGGGTGTGAGAAGTTGGCCTGGCATATGATTTCCACTATTCTAGTGGGCACCTTGCACCAGTCCAAACGACCCTTATTGATGGTAGGTTTAGACAACCTTTATAGAAAGCTACCCTAGTGGTAGCTGTGGAGAGCAGCCTTCAGGCTAAGTCTTGAAGGAATGTAAAGCAGCTTGTTTTACCAGTCTACAATCTCTTGAATGACCAATTGAAAAGAGCACCACACCAGGTATATATAAAAAAATATGTATTTATTCTAAACACACCCCTCTAGTCTCTTTATGAGGCTAGAGGTAAAAGTACAATACAGGAACTTAGTTAGCACACAGTAAACTAGCACAGTATACGTTTTTCCCTAGGGGCCTCACAAACCATATACTAAGAAAGTGGTATAAGTAACGCTATCATCATAGAGACCAGGCCTAGAGCCTGTAGAACCTCTGGGGCAACCAGGAACCACCCAAGGTAGGGACGCAGGAGACACATGGGGAACACGTGCAGTGTCTAAACACAGCCGCAAATCACCATTGACTTCTATGGAGAAAGTTAGAGTTACAATTTTAAAGAAAAAGGACACTTAGGAGTGGACTACGGTGAAACCCTTTTAGTACTTGACACTTCAAGAGACAAGACCTACAGGAGCACTGAAGTACTCGTGTTACCGCACCCAGGGAAGCCGGATGCATAGGTGTCTTTTCGTGACGGGTTTCGTCGTCGATTCCAATGGAGAGCTGCAAAGAAGTGCTGCAGGCGTCCAGGTGAAGAGTGTCCGGATGGATTCAAGGGTGGATCGGAGATCTGAAGAACCTGAAAGCAGAGGGGACAGAGTCTGGGTCACTAGCCAGTGACCAGGAAGGCAACAAGAAGATGCCAGCCGATGTCGGGTGCTTTCAAATGATGTAGGTAAAGCTTGACTCTTCAGCCACGAGGTCCAGGAGGCATTGACGACAACCTGGAGATGGATTCGAGCTGTCCCATGTTGGATGTCAAAAGCTGCAATGTCGGTATCTGGATTGGACCCAACAAGCCTTGGCAACTGCAACCCACGCAAGATGACAAGATTGGCTTCAGAGCAGACCAGCAAGGTCTGAGGGACTCACCCTTTGGAGGGGAGTCCGGGCACATCTGGAGCAACAAGGCAAGCCCAAGAAACAAAGTAGATACCTTCGTGGGGACCCACCAGTCGACGGACCAGGGATCGTTAAGGGGCCTCGAGAAGAAATGCAAGAAGCGGGCCCACGGAACACTCGTGGAGTGTAGGCCTCTAAGCTTCAGTGCAAAAGGTGCTCAGGGCTTGGACTACAAGTAGCCCAATGCACAACTTTGGAAAATCTCGGGAAGTTGATGCACTAGCAAATGTGTGGGATGTCCAGGAGTTCCGGTCCCATGTCTCTCGTGATAGCTACAGGTCTCAGCTTCACTGGGGACTTGTGTCAGCCTCTGAGATGTCTGGAAGGCTATGTCCTGTGTCGCAGATTCTTCAGGATCCGGTGGGAGCCTCGAAAATTCAGACCAGCAAGATGCTTCTTTTGTGCCTGTTTGAACAGGAGAGTCACTCCTTGACCCCAAGGGAGATTTCTTCCGTCTTTCAGTCGATATGAAATGCCAAAGGTCTAACATTTATGTTTCAGAGTTTTCTCCAGGGTAATCTAAAGTCCTAGGGACTGGGTTCCTATACTTATACTAAGTTGAGGGGTTGGACTAACTCTAGGGTCCCACCTATGGGAGGACCTGGGGTGGGGGTCCAGTTTCGTGCCAGAGCTGGGGCTGAGTGCCCCAGCAACCGGTTTGAACTGGGAAATGCACGGGGACACCTTGTGTGCCCCAGGCACTGTCTGAAAAGCATTCACTGAATGTAACCCACCCTGCCCCAATACACTAAAGCCTGTCTGAGGAGCTGCTGGCACCTCCCTGGACAGGAAACCCATTGTCCAGGCCTCCCCTGCCAGGAAAGGGTGGAATTCTACTCCTGCCGCCTGAACTGGCGGAGGGGTAGGATTCCAAAGTGTTTGACCCCAGACACAACATGTTTCGATGCAGCCATTCCAAAGTTAGCATTTACCGCGAGGTTATAATGCACTTAAGAGTATATGGTATGGCTGTATCATAGAACAGCTATAAGGGAGGGTCCTCAGACCCCTCCCAGTCATCCCCCTCCTCCACTGCCTGGGGCACAGGCTGCGGCAGCAGGGGAGGGACAGGGAAAAACAAAGGGTCCAACGGCGCCGGTCTGCGCCGATCCAGCTCCATGTCCCAATTAGGGTCTCAACCCGGAGCAAAATTGTCTGGAAACCCAGGCAAGGGCGGATGTGGAACGAAAGGAACCCATTGCGATGCCGGAAACGGAGCCACAGGCGGAGGACCCGGCGGCACCTTAGCTGCCGGCGGAGGACCGTGCAGCGCCGGGGCCGGAGCCGCTAGCAGTGCCGGCGGCAAGGAAGGGCCCTCAGCTGGGACTGCGGGCCCCGAAAGCGCGCCGGTGGGAGCCTGAGGCCTGAAAAGGCGGTCCATGGTAGCAATACATTCTTGCACCTGGGCCGGAGTCGCTGACGGACCTGGATAAGGTGGGTAGGCCGCGGGACTCACAGGCTCCAACAGAGCTGCGGGGGAGGTACCCCTGGCCCCCTCGTCTGGAGACCAACGGGGGGATGTCTGAGAGCGCAAGCGCTTCTTCAACTTTTTCTTACGTCTCTTACCCGATTCAGAGTGTGAAGACTTTGACCCTGAGAAGCGATGATGATGGCTCTGCGGTCGGTCCCTCGATCGAACCCTGGACCTTGAACGGCACGGAGACGACTGCCGGGCCTCCAGCAGCTTTCGTTAACTCTCCCACAAAGCCTTCGGAGCCATGGCCAGACAGTCGGAACATGACCGGAGTCATGGTAGCGCTCCAGACAGTAGAGACAGACGCCATGGGGGTAGGCCACCAGAATCGTACGGCAACAGGCCCGCAGGATTTAAAACCAGGCATCCCTACTTGGCACCAGGAGTCAAAGACTCAAAAAGAAGTAGAGACAAAAGTCTCAAAAATCTTAGTCAAAAAGTGACTAGGGTACGTGCTCTAACCGGATCTGCGCTTGCTGGCGCGGAAAAAGAAAGATCTGACATAAGCGCGCATGGTTGGTGCCTAAGTAGTCTCTGTGACGTCATCTCGGCGCATATGACGCCAGTGTCAGACGTGGAGCCACACGACGCCACCTTCCGACGCGCAGGGGTACTGATGACGAAAAACTTTCCGAATCCAGTCTGACGCCTGGGGATTTTCTAAGGTAAGGAATCTATCACTATCTGTCTCATACATATATATCGTTACACAAGTAGTAACTTGTGCTGCTGTGCCATCCTTGCATGGCTGTGCTTTCAGCTGCAGCCTGATCTCTTTATTTTCTGTACAATTGATAATATTTGTAGATTAGTTTTGGATGCATTTTTTTGTTGAATGAGGCATTTAAATTGTCAGTATTTTTCCATCTTGTGTGACTGTTCTTTAAAAGGCAAGGTTATGGATGCATTATTGTTGAATGTGGCTAAATGAAGTCAGTATTTTTCCATCTTGTGTGACTGTTCTTTAAAACGCAAACACTTAAAATACAGTGCCACTAATTGAACTTCAGATCTTAACAAACATTCCTCTTTCCTCCGTTATAAGCTGTGTTGTTTGTTATAAGCTGTGCAGTTTTCTGTTTTCAGCGCCGGGACGCCCTTTTGCTAGGGCAGCCGTGCACTTTACAAGTCAGCACAACATAACAATACTTGAACTCTGATTCTGAAACCTAGCCTAGTGGTTCTAGCCAGAACCACATTTCACCTAGCTCTTCGTTATATACCTTTTTTTTTTTTTTACAAATGCCCTGTAATTGTATTCATTTTCCCTCATTGTCAACCTACCCAGGTCTTGGTAAATTAAACCCTTCCACTAACGTGCCCTCTTACTGTAATAAGAACGTTAAGACAAAGTTAAAATTCTGCCTTTTTCCAGTTTTCCACCTGTGGTATCCCTGCCAGAAGTGTTGGGACACAGAAACTGCTTCTGAAGCCGTTTTATTAGATTTACAGCACTGCTACCTATGCATGCATGTCGTACATGGAACACCCCATTCATGCATGTATGTGCACCCTTGTACGTTCTGTATCAGCTCATAGTATGGACGTACTCTCATTTCAGATCCTATCCTGCACCTCTTCCCTTCCTAACTAGTTGTACATGTTGCTGCACTCTTACTTTAAGCCATGTCTGTCATGCCGTTTGAAGTGTGTACAGCAACTGAAACTCCTAGACTCTTCGTGTCATTTTGATGAAATAGTGGTCTGGTCGATGCCTTAGCTATTCGTGCTAAAATCAAAATGAGGTCCTTCTGGAGCTGGCATTTTGCATGCAGTCGGTGTGTATGATTCCAAATACTGTTGGATTTCATCACCAGGAAGATGTTCAGGCTGTAATTCGAGACACTCAACCGCTGGTCCCATTACTGAGCACTGTCTGGTGGGAAGGTGCTCCTGCCCCCATCTTCCCCACACCCCCACCAGGACCATGTAGAACTCACCCTAATTAGGACCAGGTTGCATTTTCTGCCACTCTATCATTTTTATTTTAGTCTGCAGGCTAAGGGACTGCTTTCACAACAGATCTGATACCATTACCCAGCCAATCTCATATGGCTTTTTTTTCCCTTTGCAACTTCCTGTAGTATGGTTGTGAGAAGCTGTGGATACCCTAAGAAACAAGATACCTACACTGGGGAAGCCCGGTGCATAGGTGCGAAGTGGCATCGGAACCCGCTGTCTAATTCAATGGAGGAAGATGCTGCTGAGGAAGAAGGTGAAAGTGTCCGGTGGAACCCAAAGATGGATTCAGGATGAGAAGTACCTGCAAGCTGAGGGGACAGAATCTATGCCACTCAGGAGTGACCAGGAGGCACGGAAGATAAATGCCCACCGATGTCGGGTGTTGCAGGAGAGTTGACGGTGACCTTGGAACTGCAGCTGTGCAGACCAGGCAATGCTGTGGAAGACCAAGAGTTGTTCATGAGCTGTCCCACATCAGATGTCGAGAGCTGAGGGGTCGTGTCCGTCGAGAGCACCAACAAGCCTTGGCAAATGCAGCCAGCTTGGAAAGCGAAAAGGGTTCAGTGTCGAGGGCAGCAAGGTCCAAGTGACTCGCCACAAGCTGGGAAGTCAGAACAGGCCAGAGCAATCAGAGGAGCCCATTGAAATCAAAGAAAACCTTCAAGAGGACCCACAGGCCAGAGGCACCGGAGTCACAAGAGGACCTCGAGCAGATCACCAAAGATGCAGGACCACGGTGCAAGTGATGTGGTGAGGACAAAGATATTGGTCACATGAGATGCTTGAGGTTGGGGCTACTTGGAGCCTGAAGATCTTGGAGGAAGGAAGCCAACAAGCCTTTGCAACAGCAAGTCAATGCTGTGCACATGGGTTCGGTTCCTGCGGCTCAGACGAGTGATACTGGCCTCAAACTTGGTGAGAGGACAGGGCAGGCATCGAGGGATGGGAACAGTGGCGTCACTAGGGGGGTGCGGGGGGTGCGAACCACACCAGGTGACACCCTCACATGGGGTGACACCATCTGGTTACCGTTACGCTGTGCAGGGGCGTAACAAACACCCCTGCAGCCCCCAGTCTTCAGTACTTGAAGGGGGCCCCCTTCGAGAAATTAATCCTTCCTGCCTGCGCTGGGCTTGGAGGACTCGTTCTGATTACCAGGTACCAGCCACGGATCTATTGTGTATTTTTCTGCTGCTCCCTCTGTCAGACTGTCAGCCCCGCCCAGCCTGCCTGGAACAAACATAGTTGCGAATCTTCGGCGCGAGTGTGGCTGCTCAGAAAGTCATTGAAAGAGGGTGTGCTTCCTGCTCTGGTCTCGTATTTCCCTGGAGCAGAAAGCCATTGAGCGCGAAATAAGGAATGACGAGGTTAAGTTTGCCTGCTGTTCACACTTAAAATATTCAAATACAGTTAGTGGCGCTGCCGCCTGCCCTTCCAGCGTTATACCCACCTGGAGGAGAACTGAATGCGACTCTGCACCCATTCGAAAAATACATTGAAATGCTCCTCTGCTGCAGTCCTGCCCAGGATGGTCACAAAACTTCCAAAGCTGGTGACGTTGCAGCTCAAGGGAAAGGAGCAGATAAACCGTAAGCATGAGGATTGTTAGGCAACAACTCTGATCTTTCTTTGTTACTTATGATGTGCATTTTAGTAATTGCATGCCAGGTTATCAAATCCGTGGCTTATTTTGGAAGCAGAGCAGAACACGAGTTAGCAGGTCACATTATCGGCCCGTTCGAGAATCCTAAGCACACAGGAAGTGCTCCAGTGACTGTGATTAGAAAGCCTGCACTTGATGGGGTATTGATAAACTTTCGACACAGCACCTGCTCGGGCCTCTACATGCCCCCCACCCCTCCACAATGGGAGGGTCGACGGCTGCGTCAGAGGCCTACACATATTTGTTGAGTAGGCTGGGGCGCGACCTGTGCAGACGCTCCGCAAGGCAAGAGTTTGGCATGCACAGAATAAGGTAAGGTGAGTCCTTAATATTATAGGCTGTTCTACGGCTGGCACTGCACCAACTGTATTTCTGCAACCACTACCTTAAATTGAGAATATCACCCTGAGAAGTTACTGTTGGGAGCTGGATAGCAAGCCTCCAGCCTAAGGATGAGTTTGCAGGAATAGCAAAATGCAAAGTAAAGGACAAAGTATTGGTAACAAAACCATGCATGTCTTTAGTTTTTCCTGTTCAAAACATCAAATATAAACCATGCAGTTGCAGATATGAGTGTCAAAGCGCATTCAATCAAATAGCAAATCAGGAATGGACTAATGTAACTATAGGGCTGTTTTTGAAAGGTCTATTGGTTGAGAGGGGAGATGGTGCAGGCTGAGGGGGAGATGGTGCAGGCAGAGGGGGATGGTGCAGGCAGAGGGGAGATGGTGCAGGCGGAGGGGAGATGGTGCAGGCAGAAGGGAGATGGTGTAGGCAGAGGGGAGATGGTGCAGGTTGAGGGGGAGATGGCGCAGGCAGAGGGTGAGATGGTGCAGGCGGAAGGGTGAGATGGTGCAGGCAGAGGGGAGATGGTGCAGGCTGAGGGGGATATGATGGAGGCAGAGGGGGAGATGATGCAGGCATAGGGGAGATGGTGCAGGTTGAGGGGGAGATGGCGCAGGCAGAGGGGAGAGGGTGCAGGCGGAGGGGAGATGGTGCAGGCAGAGGGAGAGATGGTGCAGGCAGAGGGAGAGATGGTGCAGGCAGAGGGGGAGATGGTGCAGGCAGAGGGGAAATGGTGCAGGCAGAGGGGAGATGGTGCAGGCAGAGGGAAGATGGTGCAGGCGGAGGGGAGATGGTGCGGGGAGAGGGTGCAGGCAGAGGGGAGAGGGTGCAGGCAGAGGGGAGATGGTGCAGGCGGAGGGGAGATGGTGCAGGCAGAGGGGGAGATGGCGCAGGCAGAGGGTGAGATGGTGAAAGCGGAAGGGTGAGATGGTGCAGGCAGAGGGGAGATGGTGCAGGCTGAGGGGGATATGATGCAGGCAGAGGGGGAGATGGCGCAGGCAGAGGGGAGAGGGTGCAGGCGGAGGGGAGATGGTGCAGGCAGAGGGAGAGATGGTGCAGGCAGAGGGAGAGATGGTGCAGGCAGAGGGGGAGATGGTGCAGGCAGAGGGGAAATGGTGCAGGCAGAGGAGAGATGGTGCAGGCGGAGGGGAGATGGTGCAGGCGGAGGGGAGATGGTGCAGGCAGAGGGGAGATGGTGAAGGCGGAGGGGAGATGGTGCGGGGAGAGGGTGCAGGTAGAGGGGAGAGGGTGCAGGCAGAGGGGAGATGGTGTAGGCAGAGGGGAGATGGTGCAGGTTGAGGGGGAGATGGAGCAGGCAGATGGTGAGATGGTGCAGGCAGAGGGTGAGATGGTGCAGGCGGAAGGGTGAGATGGTGCAGGCAGAGGGGAGATGGTGCAGACTGAGGGGGAGATGAAGCAGGCAGAGGGGAGATGGTACAGGCTGAGGGGGAGATGATGCAGGCAGAGGGGAGATGGTGCAGGCGGTTGGGAAATGGTGCAGGCAGAGGGAGAGATGGTGCAGGCAGAGGGGAGATGGTGCGGGCAGAGGGTGAGATGGTGCGGACAGAGGGTGAGATGGTGCGGGCAGAGAGGGAGATGGTGCAGGCAGAGGGGGAGATTGTGCAGGCAGAGGGTGAGATGGTGCAGGCAGAGGGTGAGATGGTGCAGGCAGAGGGTGAGATGGTGCAGGTGGAGGGGAGATGGTGCAGACAAAGGGAGAGATGGTGCAGGCAGACGGGAGATGGTGCAGGCAGAAGGTGAGATGGTGCAGGCGAGGGGAGATGGTGCGGACAAAGGGAGAGATGGTGCAGGCAGAGGGGAGATGGTGCAGGCAGAGGGTGAGATGGTGCAGGCGAGGGGAGATGGTGCGGACAAAGGGAGAGACGGTGCAGGCAGAGGGGATATGGTGCAGGCAGAGGGTGAGATGGTGCAGGCGAGGGGAGATGGTGCGGACAAAGGGAGAGATGGTGCAGGCAGAGGGGAGATCGTGCGGACAAATGGATCGATGGTGCAGGCAGAGGGGAGATGGTGCAGGCAGAGGGTGAGATGGTGCAGGCAGTGGGTGAGATGGTGCAGGCAGTGGGTGAGATGGTGCAGGCAGAGGGTGAGATGGTGCAGGCAGAGGGTGAGATGGTGCAGGCGGAAGGGTGAGATGGTGCAGGCAGAGGGGAGATGGTGCGGGCTGAGGGTGAGATGGTGCAGGCGGAAGGGTGAGATGGTGCAGGCAGAGGGGAGATGGTGCAGGCTGAGGGGGATATGATGCAGGCAGAGGGGGAGATGGCGCAGGCAGAGGGGAGAGGGTGCAGGCGGAAGGGAGATGGTGCAGGCAGAGGGAGAGATGGTGCAGGCAGAGGGAGAGATGGTGCAGGCAGAGGGGGAGATGGTGCAGGCAGAGGGGAAATGGTGCAGGCAGAGGGGAGATGGTGCAGGCGGAGGGGAGATGGTGCAGGCGGAGGGGAGATGGTGCAGGCAGAGGGGAGATGGTGCAGGCGGAGGGGAGATGGTGCGGGGAGAGGGTGCAGGTAGAGGGGAGAGGGTGCAGGCAGAGGGGAGATGGTGCAGGTTGAGGGGGAGATGGAGCAGGCAGAGGGTGAGATGGTGAAGGCAGAGGGTGAGATGGTGCAGGCAGAGGGGAGATGGTGCAGACTGAGGGGGAGATGAAGCAGGCAGAGGGGAGATGGTACAGGCTGAGGGGGAGATGATGCAGGCAGAGGGGAGATGGTGCAGGCAGAGGGAGAGATGGTGCAGGCAGAGGGGAGATGGTGCGGGCAGAGGGTGAGATGGTGCGGGCAGAGAGGGAGATGGTGCAGGCAGAGGGGGAGATTGTGCAGGCAGAGGGTGAGATGGTGCAGGCAGAGGGTGAGATGGTGCAGGCAGAGGGTGAGATGGTGTAGGCAGAGGGTGAGATGGTGCAGGTGGAGGGGAGATGGTGCGGACAAAGGGAGAGATGGTGCAGGCAGACGGGAGATGGTGCAGGCAGAAGGTGAGATGGTGCAGGCGAGGGGAGATGGTGCGGACAAAGGGAGAGATGGTGCAGGCAGAGGGGAGATGGTGCAGGCAGAGGGGAGATGGTGCAGGCAGAGGGTGAGATGGTGCAGGCGAGGGGAGATGGTGCGGACAAAGGGAGAGACGGTGCAGGCAGAGGGGAGATCGTGCGGACAAAGGGATCGATGGTGCAGGCAGAGGGGAGATGGTGCAGGCAGAGGGTGAGATGGTGCAGGCAGAGGGTGAGGTGGTGCAGGCAGTGGGTGAGATGGTGCAGGCAGTGGGTGAGATGGTGCAGGCAGAGGGTGAGATGGTGCAGGCAGAGGGTGAGATGGTGCAGGCAGAGGTTGAGATGGTCCATCCGGTAAGTTGTGAGGGGGTGACACCAAGAGTTACCCGCACCGGGTGACACCAGCCCTAGTGACGCCACTGGATGGGAAGAACCACCACCTGTGTTGCTGAGCCTTTCGGAATCTGAGGGAGCCCAGTATCAGCAGACCGGTCAGCTTCATTGCGGTGGCTACAGATGGAGGGAAGTGAATCCTTCACTTAAAGGGAAATTTCTTCAGGTGTCTTGGATGTCCACAGGCCCTAGAAGGTTCCTGTATGGAGCACGGGCACAGACATTGCAGCAGACCTGCGGGGTGACGAGACCAGGAGCAGCAGGATCCTTCCCAGGTGCAGTCTCGAGGCCAAGAGCAAAGTCCAGAGTGCCAAGACGGTCAAAGATGAAGTGGTGTCTTGATATGAATCTTGTCCCAAGACGAATCCTTTGTGCAGTTTGGCAAAAGAGCCGGAACCAATGGCTCCCTGAACTGGACTATGCAAGGAGGGCACCAAATGTGCCCTGCAAGCCGTCTCACTGGCGCTCGAAAGCACCCCGACCCTGCCCCAATACACTAAACCCTGGCAGCGAGGTGGTCACATCTCCCTGTGACAGGATATCTATTGTTCTGCCTTCCCCTGCTCAAGCTTGGCTCAGCAGACCTTTGCAAGAGTGTGCTCTTCTCTCAGGCACCACGAGATCCCCTGGGGATGATTAGTTGCACCCTACAAATGAGTAAATACATAATAGCAAAAGAAGGGCAGAAACATGTCTCTAGTAGGCAGCAGCCCTAGCTTGCTCTCCAATTCTGGAAGACTTGTACAGGGAGCACTGAGGGCCTCCCGGAGGAGCTTTACAGTAATCTTACCTAATTGGTGTGGGGTATGATTCCAACATGTTTAATACCAAACAAGGCAGGGTTTGTTACAGCCAGTTTAGAGTTAGACATCGCATAATGATGCATGGCCACTCTATGCATAGTAATGGACAATGCACTTACCACCCGGGAGAATGGCTTTTGAAGGTTGTAGGGATGTTTCTTACTCATGCAGGGGCACCCAAGCACCATGCCTTCAGGATTGAAAGGCCTGCTGTAGGGGTGACTTATAGGTTTTAAGTGCAGTGACCCCAGATATAGGGAAACCTATATCTGTTGTAAGTGGTGCTATCACCAGCTTACACAGGCTGCACGGTCAGGCCTGCTCTCACAGTTTGTATGGTCTCCAATGGGTGGCATAATACATGCTTCAGACCATGGGGGACCCCTGGTGTACCTATGCCCTTGGTACCTCCGTACCATGTACTCGGGATTTATAAGGATACACTAGTAGCCAATTTGGGATGTACCTATGAAATCACCATAACCAATTTAGGGGAGAAAGCACAGAGACTGGGGTCCTGATTAGCAGGATCCCAGTCAGACTAGTCAAACAGTTTAACACCAGGCAAAAAGTGGCGGTAACCATGAAAGCAGATCCTACTTTCCTACAATGGGGCTGGGTTGAACAAACTCCTCCCCAACTAGCTTTATGCAAGTGGCACAAGTTACCCCATGGAAGTTTGAAAACACCTGATAGGCTATTCCCTGACTACTGATGAATACTTCTGACAGCATATACCTCACCTTTAGAATATTCCCCAGGCACCAGACTGGATCAGGAAACCTTTCCTAGGAGTGTTCCAGTGTGGCTTCATGTAGGTTTCGCTCAGGCCCAGAAGTGAACAATCAGAGACACTTATAAGCACCACCTCTGTGTACCAACATGTTAGACATTTTTCCTGTGCCTTTAAACACGTATTTGGAGCTCTCTTTCTCCTTTCGAAGACTCCCTAAAGGCTTGGTATCACTCCTGCAAGACTTGGTCCAAGCCCTGTTTTTGCCTGCCATTGAATAGGCAGGTGGCCAGATGCCATAGATAGGCCCCTGGAGACCATGATTTTCTTACTTAGCATCCTACTCCAGAGATATGGCGGTCCAGCCTTCCACCACTCCAATTCAGTCCCTATGACCTGCCCGGGACAGGGAGAAGAGGACTGGTTATGCCCTACTGTTTCTTTCGGCTCCACTGTGCGTCCTCCCACATCAGATTGGCTCGAGGATGAGCAACTGTCCATTCTAATTCAGAAGGTGTACTCTTTACTATCCAAAAGAGCCCTCAAGACAGTTCTGGACTCTGAAATAGGGACACATTGTTACAATTATTATTTCCTTGTGCCAGAGAAGTGTTGAGGGCTTCAGCCTATCTTAGAATTTCGTCCACTGAAATCCTTTTTACTGATGGACAAATTCAAAATGCTCATTCTGTACCAGGTTCTGTCCGACCTGGATCTGGACAACTGGATGGTGGCCTTTAACCTGTCGTACATGTATTTTCAATACCTGTCCTGCAGTCCCCCAGATGTCACCTGTGGTTCAAGGTATGCCTGGAGCATTTTCAGTTTCCCATGCTCTCCTATTTCATCACCAGTACCCTCTGGGTGTTCACGCACCTGATGGTGGTGGTTGCTGCTCATCCCGTACCATGACTGTTTAAGGTTGGCTTGCCATAGTCTGTTGTATTCCACCTTCAGATGACTGCAAACCTCCTGACAGTGTTGGGGTTCATGATCCACAAACTAAAGTCACACCGGACTCCTTCGCAGAGGCTTTTTTTTAAACTATAGGTCCTCTTTTGGACACAGTGCAGTTCAAGGACTTCCCTTCATTGCACGGAGTCCAGGACATTTAGGTTTTTCATCCCAAGATTTCAGCCTTGATCTCGGTGAGAGCAGCTCTGTGGCTTCTTGGCCTGTTGGCCTTCTGCATCGTGCTTATTGACTACACCAAGTGGCATATGTGGGTTCTGCAGTGGAATCTGAAGTCCCAGTGGGCCCAACACAAGAATAACCTGTCAGATGCCACCCATGTTTCAGACGTTACTGTATGATGAGGACTGAATCAAAACTACTGGGTTGGGGGGGTCATTTGTGGGACATAGTGTCTTGCTTCGCCCTCAAAAATACCACTCCCACACGATGGCCCAACACAACGAAGCAGGAGACATGTAACATACCACACCTAGAAAGGGTTTTCACTTAATAAAATGAAGCACATCAAAGACTCTCTTTTTAAAATAAGGCTTGGGGTTTTATTTATGCAATGCTCTCTAACAGTAAGGCTTTCCCAGATGTCAAATTAACAACATTCAAATGTATATAGAGATATATTTTTATAAGAAAGCTATAACAACACACTTGGAAAATGTTACAGTTAAGTGCATTATTAATAATAACAAATAAGCAAGCAGCAAATAATACTGGACGTCCGGCAAGAAATCAGAAAGATATATTCACTAAATACATCAAATGTATACTTTGAATGTGCCCTCTGACTCACTCACACATTGCAAAGAAAACATCTCAAATGACCACATCACAATGGCACTAATCAGAAACAAATCACCACAGCAGATCGGTCACTCAACGTCCTTGCCAACTCAAGCTGGCAGATCCTGTTGACAGCCAGGCATGGACTCTCAACCGCAACTTTTGTGACGACACATCTGCCCCACAAATGAGCTCCTAAACTGCCTGCCAAGACCCTCCGCCTTTATAGTCTCAAAACACACTAGAAGTTTTGAGAGTCTTTCCTTCCACACCAAAGAAACTTACTGGATTTGGCCACCTTCCATGCAAGCATTCCAGGGTAAAAGGAGTTCCCATGTTCCCTCTACATTCTCACATGTTTCAGCCTTTATCTTAATGATGCTTAATAAAGCCTTCGAGGGTACATTCAACAAGCTCTTCTCCAAAAACAAAAAGAACCTTGAACCTGACTAGCCCAAACAACTTGAGCACTCTGGGCCTGTGCGCGTAGAAAGCTCTAGCAGGACAGTCAGAATTCAGGATGACACGAGGGCCATGTTAAAGCCAATAGTAAGAACTTCATAATACTTCCCAACGTACAACACAATGCACATTTGTGCACCACTGCCTATAGCATCGCTTACTTCATCTCTCAATGTACAACACAATGCATATTTGGGCACCACTGCTCAGAACACTGCACTTCAAGACCAAAAAGTACATTCCACACCTCTCTCTCACATGCTTTCAAATGCACATCCCACACGTTCTGTTCTTGGCAAGCTGTTCTACTCTCTGACGGCTCCCACTTCAAGACTGCAAGATTACATGAAAAAAACCTTCAAGTGTAAAAGGCAATGCAGGATGTCATACATTCAGCTTAGGGTCAAGAGACAATTAAAATGATGGTAGTCAAAGGTCATCACACGGTGTCAAACCATAAGAGTGCCTCTAGCACTACAACATAGCGATCAGAGGTCTTTGGTGTTCGGTGAAAATCTGGCTCCATATCAAGCTGCTGGAGTTGCAGGGCATAAATCTGGTACTGAAAGCTATCCTGCCATCCATCAAGGGCAGGCTCATGGAGCTTCACATTGAGCACACAAACTCCATGTGGTACTGCTACAAGTGGATCCGAGTAGAGTCCTGGTAACCATGCCTAGAGGCTCTGTGCCTCTGGAGTCTGCTGCAGGCTTAGTGCATATCCCTGGTCATAAACCTCCTGCAAGGATACTTGAACACCAGGGTGAGCGAGCTCAGCAGGTGGCATCGGGCAGATCTTGAATGGTGTCTGCATCCCAAGGTGGCATAGGGCATCTTCAGACAGTGGTGTAACCCTGGATAGATCTGTTCACCTCACACGGGAATACGTAGTGTCAAAACATTTGCACATTGAAGTTCCTGCAAAAACTGTAATATTGGGAATAGAACCCAAGACTCCTGTAAAACATCCCACCCCTGCCTATTCTGCAGCAATTGCAAAAAAAGATCGGGAGCGACCAGGCTGGGCCTGGAGCATGTAGTACCTGGAATTTCTGGGCATGAGCATCTGTCCTTCAGTAAGGCTACCACTTTGGCAGGCTCTCCTGTTGCAGCAGCAGGGCAGGATTCTGCACCAGAACCTGAACTACCTACACCTCCATGTGTGGAGTTTACGCGGCAGCAGATAACCATGTCAATATACCATTTGAGGCTGTGGGTGTCATCTTTGCTACCAAGCGTCCTTTACCCTGGTTGCTGGGACAAATTTGTGGTATGGAATCCACACAACCAAACCCTTTACATGTCAAGCTGTTTAGATTTTTTACTCTTTGTTTTGTCGTTGACCCAGCACACCTTGCAGTGGGTAGTGTTAAAGGTCATTTGCAAGCTTTGTTTGTGTTTGTTAGACAAATTGTCCTTGATTAAATCTTCTATTTTGATGTGGTTTGTTAAAGGTTTACACACACGCTTGCTCACTAGCTGTTTGTGATGCCACAGTGGGACCTTAACTTTGTCTTGAAATGTGTCATGTGTACTCCTTTTGATCCGAAGCTTAGCTGCCCATTGTGTAAAGGTTGTCTTCCTCATTTTGATTATGTCACTTAGGAACTCCAGTCTCTACCTCCCTTACCCAATTTCTGTTGCAGACAAACTAGTGCTGAGGACTTCGAGCAGCCATGTTGTCAAAAGTCAGGACTCCTTTCAACGCTGGAGAATCCTTCACTCTCCCAGCATTCTTTACCCCACCTTACCCCTTGAAAGATGAGGAAGGACTCAATCGGCTGGACTCCAAAGGAGCTTTAAGCTTTTACATCGAGCATACCAAGGTCCATCAGGAGAACATTCAGCTTCTCTAGGACAAAGAAAGGAAAGGCTGTGAAGAAAAGGACTGTAGATGGTCCTCTGCCTTAACGTCTGCAATGCGTTGGCCAAAAATCAGCCTCCACAAGGTCTGAAAGCTTATTTCTCCAAAACCAAGGCTACTACCACCAGATTTACATACAGAGTGTCTGTTCTTGATTTCTGCCAGGCTGAGATGTAGACATCGGTGCACACATTCAACAAAGCACTACTGCCTTGGCAGGCATGTGCGATAGGCCATTCCAGAAGTTCGCTCTAGCAATCTTTTCTAGTCTGATCCAACCCACCACAGATCTCCACTGTTGTGAAGCACTGCTTTATTATCTGTCCTGAAGGTGCGGGGTCTGTAGATATAATTATCCATCAGAAGAATAGTAACTTAACTTCAGTAATGCTCTTTCTGTTAGATAGTCTAACTGCGGATTCCTCACTACACACTCACCTCCCTGTTCTGTGCAGCGGTCTCTTAGTATCTCTTACAGTCCCAAATTAGAGATGTGCAGACTGGTACCAACAATTGTTTTATGCATGAAACTGACATTGGTGTGCAGGGGTGGCACGTGTATGTGGCAATTCCATGGTGGAACGAAACCGAAGCGGAGCCATCTGGTGGCACGCAGGAAGGAGCTCTGCTATGAAAATTTTCCAGATCAAGGGAAATATTCTAAAGGTGAGGAATCTTCATTCAGGGTGTCCATTAGAAAGAGTGTTACTGGTGGCAAGTAACTTTTTCACCTGACTGGTTGTTACTGCCAGTCCGTGTTATGATCCTGGGCCAGAAGATGAAGCACCCAGGAGAAGATCATTCTTCAGCACTTCAAACCCAACTCCAGAGGCCCTGTTATGCCCATCTCTTCTTCAATGCATGGAGGCCTCAATCCTGCGTTGCAGCAAAAGTTAGAGCAAGTCTAAATTGGTGTGGTGCTGTAGGTCCTTTGCACCTAGAGGCTGAGCCCCGCTCCCTCTCCAGATGTGTTCTTGGGTTCCAATCTTTGTCTTCATAAATTGGCACTGGACAGTTGACTCCACCTGCAAATGGAAGGACTGTTGCGTTCTCAGTGTGCCAGGCGCTTCTCCTAACTCCTTCACATCCCATTTGAGAAGGATTCCTCACTATGCATGTGGCTTTTAAGAAGGGGAGGGCCTCCTTTCCGTAGTGTACCAAATATAGCAGTCAGTAGGTCTCCTATGTTTGGGCATGTCCAAAAGCACAATAGGTACCATAATTGAAAGCATTGCCCCCCCCCACCGGCCCCCCCCTGAGCTCTCTCTCCTGGAAGCTCTCCCACACTAGTCCTGTTGGGATTTTGCCAGGACACCGGCACACAATGAACCCACTGCTTGTCCATATGCTCAGCTTCTTTCAGGAACAGGATTTGGCACTAGTCTTGCGTGGCTATGGTGTCTGTCTAAGTATCGTAAATTGTCCACTCAGGACACAATCCTTAGTTGGTTTTCCCTGGCTGTCTTTTCCTCCCTCCCTGGATTCCACGGTGAACAGCTCAGATTTGGTGGATCCTTTACAAAAGGAGCTCCTGTAGGAGATAACCTCACTTTTCAAGCTGCCTGTTGAACTGGCTGCAGAGTGGGTTCCATGCTATCCTTAATACATTCATCGGACTCCTTACATTCTCATTGAAAGAGACCGTTCCGGCCACTCAAGTCCTGGTGCTGATCCTCAGTTGACTCAGTCCAGTCCCCAATCTCCCTGGTGTAGCTCACAAAGCCAGAAGAGTATCTGCATACTCCAGTCCTCTGAATGGCCTGAAACCGTCAACCCCCTTCCAGGTACATGCTTTTATGTTGTCATGGTCAAGGCAGAAGAATAGAGACCCATTGCAACACAGGCGTTCCTGTCATCGTCAGCTTGGTGACTATTCAGAGTGTCCACAGACAGCAGCCTTAGGCATAGCACCTCAAGCAGTCAAAGGAGATTTGAAAGAAGCTTTTGAGTCTGTCAATGGTATTTGGTGCGAAATACTAGGCCCCCCACCAGAAGTACAGTCCGCACAGCCACAAAATGCCACCCTTTTCCTTATCAGACTGGTTCTTCTTACTCCTCCTTCCTATCAAAAGTATATCTATCATGTGAAGAAACTCATTGCACTCACTGCATTAGATAATCTGCGTGTTCTCTAAGAGGGCTCTTTGCTATAGATCTAGTCTTTATTAATCCAGACACAGATTGAACTAAGGAGTACCGGGTAGATAAGATTTTTGTGGATTTGCCAGACCTAACAAAGGACATTACAGTGGTAATGAAATGTGATATTCTTTTTTATAAGTAACAAAAAAGACCTAATGCTTGTATTTTGTCTTACGAAATCTGTGTGTTTTCTGTAATATTTTGATCACTTTTGTATAAATGTCAGATATTAAAATGTCTACATAATCTAGCTACCGCATGTGCCGAATAATTTGCATTTATTCACGTAATAAGATGTATAATTTGCATTGCTTGGCTTACATAGTTTACCTTTCCTCTTAGCATAATTTAGTTGACCCTCCCACCTAATTTCGTACCCAATTTAAGTGCCAATATCTGGGATAAGATTTGAGTCCTCATCCTGTACACAGAAAGCAGTCTATCCTCTGTCACGGCAGCGTGTGTTAAAGCTACGCTCTTCTTCACCAGTTTAAAATGAATGTATGTATTTGACAAAATAGTACTGTTTATGCCCATGCTTTAAACTTTAAGGCCAGTAAAGGTGTAATGTCTCCACTTATACCCTTTCCTACTATCTTAACCAACATGCTTTGTTCTGATCAGTGTTCTTGCTGCAGTAGATGTTATGTTATGTTGACTTGTATAGCGCACTAATCACCTGAGAGGGTATATAGATGATGTGGAATCCACATCTATGTCTGTGCTTGTGTTGACAACATTTCTTAATGGGAAACTACCGTCCAACTACCTGAGCATGTGTATTGAGGCAAATTGGAAGATGATTTGATTTGCTAGTGTGGAGGGTTCTTCTGCAGCAACCCCATATTATCCTGGACAGCCACAGTCTTCACCACTAGCACTAGTTTGAATGCCATGTTTCTTTTCTCCCAGACTACACCCATGAAGAGTGTTAGTTTAACCTGGGCAAGTAAACGGTAAAGCTGAAACTACTGATGTCTAGCAACTTCGTAAACTCTGCTCCTTGGACCATTAACGAGACCTGTACCATCTGGCTGCGGTCATGTTTCAAGTCCTCTAATCTGAAGTCAGAGGATGAAAAGAAATCTATCTGGCTCCTTTTTCACGAGAAGAACTTGTCCAGTTCCATAATCGATCAGGTGCTCCAACAATACTTAAGGAAATGTCAGCCAAAAACTTTAGTCTTTAAAGTATGGGCAGCCTTGTGACCCATCATACCAGTTTGATGCCCCTGTTCATAGAGATACAGACCGGCAATGAGAAGGTCTTTCAGAGAGAAGAAACAAGTCTTCTGCCCCAAGCCTCAGTCAAGGCCAAAAAGGTGCGCCACCTCGTGAGGCTCAGTCAATACTAGTGGGAGAGCAGGGGAGACATTCCCTGCACTGTCACTGTTGGCTTCATATAACTAATTACATCCAAGTCCCGTGAAGAAAAGGCTATGTCATGGTCTACTGCTACCATCATCCAGGCATCTCTCACCCAGTTGCTGTGCCTAAAACCTCTGCAGGAGGTAGAGGCTTCTCCATTTAGGAGTGATCAAGACAGTTGCTGTTTCCTAAAAGGGAATCAGCGATTCTATTCACACTAACTTGTAAGAAAAAATGTGAGGTCTCCGCTCTAGCTTGGCTGTTTAGAATAGACTTCATTACCCCCCCTCTGTTACTTTGAAGCCAGGCTATTTCCCTTTATTTATACCCATGCTTTGTCAGGGACTGTCTGGGACACAGTCAGCGACTTGGGCAAGGACTGGTGACTGGGTAAAAACGTAAGCAGGAAGGGGAGCACAGCACTGCCCAGGATCACACAGGAAGTCCGAGAGGAGAAAAGGGATCCAAAGGGGAAGCCTGGACAAAGGAACAAGGAAGCTAGAACTCCATTAAAGGCTCCCCTAAGCCAATCGCAACACTGCGATGCAGCGTTGTGATTGGTCTGAGCGCTGTGGTTTAGCGCTCAGCCAGGGAATGGGAGCCTGGGCATGTTCTCCACCCAGGCCATAATGCAGCCAGGATGGAGAACATGCAAAGTGTGCTGGAATGTTTGGCAGGCCCGAGGAGGCTGGCCAAATATTCATGTTCACTTGCAAAGTGTGCTCACCACTCCCCCAACTCCTGTTGTCAGAGCAGCCCGCCCACCCTTCAAAGCTGTCACTGCAGGACAAGATAAAATGATAAAAACCTTGAATTATTATCATTTTATTTTTCCTGTATTTCACTGCTGCAAAGCAGTGGGGTGACGCTGCTCCAACTTAGCGGAGGGGCAGCCATTGAGTATTTTGGTAGATTCTAGAGGTGTATGATTTGAGTGTGAAGGACTGGTGAGTTGGTATGATGAAGGAGAAGGGGGTGGGGTTGTGTGTGAGTATAGTCTCTGTAGTGGGAGAGAGGGAGAATATGTGATTTGAGAGATGTTTGGAGCTGAGCGGGGGTGATTTTGCCTTATTTGAGTAGTGTTAACAGCCTGTTATCATTGGTTGTGTGTGAGTAAAAGAGAATTGATTGTGTTGGTAAGCAGTATGATAGATGGTTGAAGTAAAGGTTTAGAGGGGTGGCAGAAAGGCATTTATGTTGAAAAGGTGGAAGTTTCCGACTTTATATATGGGAGTTTTGTGTTTTATTAATAAGTAAAATGTGTATTTTGTTGTGTGTGGTACAGAGTAGTGAATTGTGTAGTAGTTTGTGGATGTAGGGATAGAAGGATATGTGGGACTGTGTTCTAGTACTGGGTAGAGTTTGGTGAGCGAGTAGAGAGTGGACTGACAATGTATGTTAGTAGAGTGTGGTGTGTATTTGTTATGAGTTTATGCGCATGGCTGTGTTTTTGCTTCTTTCTGGAGAGTGGTTTTAGAATGCAAAACGGGTAGCATATCTAGCTTATAACCCGGCAACACCCCGAATGAGAGTGGCATAGCAAGTGTGTCTGAGAGCAGACTCTAATGGCAGCAAGTAAAAGGGGCAGACACATCGCCTTCCACCCCCTCCCATCACAAGAGGTAAACAACAGGTATAACTTTAAACAGTTCACTCTCATGCTCCGCGGACTTGGTTCCACAGCACCTTCTTCAGTAATAATAGTTACGCCATGTTGCTAGCTTGGGTGGGTAGAGGGAGTAGTTGAAATAGTAGTTGCTTCGTTGTAGGAAGCGACAGTCAGAAAAGAAGGCATTGTGAAGTTCAAAGATACAGCTGTACTCGTGGATAAACATAGGTGGCACAACATTTCTAAAACACATTTCCGTCTAATTTTTGACTCAAGCATTACCCTGATTTGTGCAGCTGACAGGTTAGACATATTCGAACTCAAACATTCCCTAAATAAATCCCTTGTATATATCACGTGCGTGACAGAATGTCAATGGCAATTGCGTATTAAGTTCTACTTGGAAAAGAAACACGTCGTACGTCAGCACGCTAATGTGTCCTGGTTCCAGAATGAGGTTTCAACCTACTCTCCCGTCCTTAATTCAAGAAAGCACTGGACGCTTTTCTGAGAATCGCGAGAACATATTGTATCATAGTTATCTCACCACTTTAGGAAAACACTGAAGAGAGCCCGAGGCCATTGTAAATAACACAAGATCATTGCGCCATAAAATAGGATAATTCAGTCAACTGCTTCTTTACTACGAGAGACTTGCTGTTGACCCCACTGCTGGTCTGGTCTGCGCGTGACAAGTGTCGGCTATAAGGCACCTGCTTTGTGTCTCCGCTCAATGAAACCCGGAGGGCAGACATTTTGTAAGATAAGCATGCAGACACCACTGGAAATGGCTGTCACGACCTTTACCATGATCTCATTTGGTCGGCATGGGTTTCTTGCGTTTGTCTCAACCGTTTTCTACGCTGGGAAAGAGGCTGGTCACTCATTTCGCCTTTTTACATGAATCTGTCAGCTGATATTAAAAACAGAACTGTACAAGTGTTCTCGACTGAATGGGTGCTTATCCATCTCATCTTCCAAATGATATTCATGCAAACTTCCAAACAAACAAAAAAACATAACTAATTGATTCTATCTCTACCTCCGAGCGCCTATTCCCATCAGGCTTTTCTAGATTAATTAATAGCTGCAGAGCACAAACTCAATTTAATTAAAAAAAGTCTTTATTGCGATTATTCATCTTAAAAGACAGAACAGTCAGTATATTAAAATTAGATACAACCACATATATACCATACCAAGACCTAAGACTGGTTTACAAGTTTCTCAGTAAGGTTTAAAAAAATAAATACCCATATTTACATATTAAAACAGTTCCTAATACAAGATTAAATACACACAAACTCATATACTTTAATTACAGAAGCCAACATACTTGGTTCATACTAGTGCAAGGCACTCCGCAGAGGATATCTTGTGGAAGCGAGGATGGATGAATTTGCAGCAATTATATATGAAGGCATGTCTTTTCACACTAGAGAAATTAGCTATGACACCATCACTACTAGTTTTGAAATGTATTTTAAAAAACACTATACAGACATTAAAGAAAGTTTTGAAGCTTGTGAACTTCCAAACTCTAAGGGCCTGACCCCGGAACCATGAAATGCCACATATTTAAATTGCTCCAGTTTGTCACTCTAGTAGTAGTTAAATATGGCCCTTTGTAACATAGTCTGAGGTTGTCCTTAGGAACCTTTTTGTGTTAGTCCACTGAAAGTATTTTCCATTAAATATATCATTACTTGATTCGTCATTCCAAGGTGGCTGGAATTTTTAGTCAGTATAACCACCCAAGAGATAGTTATAGCACCCGTCCAGAATTAAACCCTGTGCGACCTATTGGCAAGCTGCGTTTTGTAGTATGTGAAGTACTACCACAGTAGTACTACTCATGTACTACCAAATGCTATTCACTAACCTACGTGTGGCGATCTGTGCCTCTGCCACTACTATTTTTTCTGTGCTGAGTTCTCTACGTGTCTGGGATTCTCTGCACACTGAGGTCTACTTTTAGTAGGAAATGTGGGAGGGGCAGGCCCATGTCATTGGAAAAAGGATGAATCCTTACACCTAAATGAGTGATTTAGCGAGGGATTATAGGGGTTAGAGAAGGCCAGGCAAATAACCACTCATAATAGAGAAAAGTCGTTGCAATTCACAAACTACACGTCTAAAGTTAATATAGCCTAATACAGTAATAATGTACTCCAGCACAACTAAAAAAAAGTCCAGCACTACATATGGCCTCTCACACGTACAAACTCCCATAGAAAACAATGGAGTCAAGGATTAGAAAAAATCTATCTATCTATCTATCTATCTATCTATCTATCTATCTATCTAACTAAGAAAGAAAAGCCAGCTACTAGAAGGTAAGATGCCCGACCTCTGAGTTGATAATTTAAATTAAGTTCCTTCACATTGTACGATGGCAACTGTGTTAAAACATATGCATAATCTCCAATACATCTAAACATATAAAAAAAAATTTTCTCAAGGTGTTTCTTTTTACAAATTATTTAAGAAATATCTAAAAATGAAATACACTTTCTTTGTGTGTTGTGTGGCAAAGTTTTTAAGTCACTCATGGCTAATCACACAGAAGTTACGGTTAGGATTAGTGCAGCACTCTGCCGAAACATGCTGACTCTCAATCAATTTGGGGCTCCACTGTTGACCCTCTTAATCCCATTTTTTTTTATTACATTTTTATTGAAGTCTTGGATAAACTAAGCAAAAACATTTACTGACATATCATATGCTAACCAGAATGTACACATACCCCAAAAATTCAAAAACCACACATGAGACCATCTCATAAAGGTTGACCACAGAAGAGAAAAATAAAAATAATTTTAAAAAAACAACCAACATATTCAATTTAAATCAATTAAAATCGAAATACGAACCCCAGATGTTCTCAAATTTCCGAATCGCCCCAACTCTTTGAGCATACAATTGTTCGCTATTTCTGACTTTTTGCATTTTATAGCGCCATTCATGTACATTAGGGCAATATTGTAAACGCCAATTCTGAAGAATTAACGATCTCGCTACAGCCATAGCAATATATATTAGTTTAACTAGTTGCCCATCTAACATCAATTCAGGATCAAAACCATACAAAATCAATTTAAGATTCACCGAAATTGAGATTTTACACTGGTTTTGCATAAATGCGAATATTTCTTCCCAATAAGGTACAATTTTAGAGCATTGAGCAACAACATGAGACCAATTAGCAGGATTATAATGCAAACACCTATAACAATTGGAAGAGCAATTAGGATACATTTTACTAACCATTGCCGGAGTGAAATACAGAAGCCATTTACTAAAAAACAGCATTCTGCGCCAGTTGGCACCTCTTAGTACAGAAAAATTCAGTACATTGATTCTCTTCCATACAGCAGGGGTTAATACCAAATTTTCCTGCCCTAGCCACTTATTAATTGCTTTGCGACATAAGTCCGGATCCCTATTCGTGGTTAAGCATCGTTTCTACTCCCCCGGCTTTCTTTCTTGTATTAAGACAAATAATTCATTGAATAACGGAGCAGGAGAAAAAAGAAGTGAAGGGTCTGATTGGGACAAAACTCCATAAATCAACTTATACGATCCCAACAGTAAGAAATGTCCTTGAACAAGGGATGTCATATCATACATCCTAATCCAAATGCCATCTTCCATATAATCGCTTAACTTCGTAAACCCTATCGTCTGCCATTTTTCTAGCAGATCCATGCTAATATCCACTCCAAAAAATGAAAAAGCTGAGCGGAGGGAAGAGGATGTATTGAGAAACGGAAGGGAGTATCTCTTTAGGAGTGCTGTACGTCTCTTAAAAAACCAGTGCAGCACCTTATACCTGACTGTTTTTGGTGATTTAAATAATTGAAGCGGGGAGGGAATCTGAGTTTCTTTACAAATCAAATCAACAAAGAAATTTATAAAAAGTTGCTGATTTGACCCTCTTAATCCCATAATCATATGCTAAGCACATGTACTTTTTCTCTTGTTTTTTCTTTTTAATGCTGCTATCCTACGGAGGGTTGGATCTTTTGTATAAGGTTTTTGGGGAGTTGTATTCCAATACCCGATTCCTCCTAGATGAATTGTCAAGTTGCTTTCCCTTCCTATTTTTATTGTCCCTTTTGTATGTTTTTATCAATATGATATGTATGAACTTTTTAAAATGTGGAACCAGGTAACTGTGGTTTTTATTGAGGGTGCAGCAGAGTACCCAGAAGGACTACATACCACATCATTTCTTTCCCCAAAACTCTTTTTATTGAGTCAGCAGATATAGTAATAGCAAGCATCACAAAGTAATGAAGACATACAGTAGTCAATATATTGATTTCTAAGCAGGTGACTATTATATAGCATTTGTAAAACGAGGAAGTAAACCATTTGGGTCCATAAACGACAACCCCAATTTTTTTTAACATCTGTGTCGCATACCGCATAACAAAACCCTGGTCATGCCCATCAAGCCCATCTATGTACATCATACCTAATTGAACAACCTTACTGCCTTGTGCTGTATCTCGATATAGTTTCAATTCCGCAGGTTGTGGCGGAGGTGGTTCTAATAAGAGGCCCCTAAAATCCACCCATCGTTTCCATATTTGAAAGTGTTTCTGAGGGCACCCTCGCGCTTTAAAGATGGGCTGCTCCTGACCCATACACCAGTCGAGGCCCGCCCCCCAAGCACTCAATTTAGGTGGAGCCGGATCCTTCCATGCCCTTGCAATATCCCTTTTAGGTAGGGTAAGACCCAAGAACGGTAAATGTCTTTTATAGATGTTACCCCCATTTTCGTCTGTGATATGCAGAAGAACGAGCCTAGGAGAGAGAGGTATGACCCAACCCAACACTTCAGATAAGCAGCAAGTAACCCCACATCCAAAACTGGCCCAGTGCATCACAGCTCCAAGTTGTATTCAGTAGTGTACCTTCCTCGCTGCCACATCGTAAGCACATAGAGGAGTCTATCAGCCCCGCCCTCCAAAGGCAATATCTAGTGAAATAGGTGCGATGTAAATACTTGAATTGGATAAGCCTAAGACGGGATGCAATTGCAGCGTATCTCGGGGACTCCAGTGCTTCTCTCCAGTCATCGCTGTCTAAGGGACCCAGGTCCGTCTGCCATTTATCCCAAAGGGGATCTAAAGACGTGGAAAGATTAATCACTAATGTTTGGTAGATCTTTGAGGTTTTATGGTCACCCAAGTCCCCCATTAAAACATTGGCCTCAATAGGGTTGAATTCGGGAAGGGATTGTAGGTTTGTAATATATAGACATAAGGCATGTCTCAGTTGCAAATATTTGTAGAATTGAGTACGTGGCATGTCATATTCATGTCTGAGTTCCTGGAAGGATTTCATCATGGTGCAATGCATAACAGTACCCAAAGTGGATATACCTATAGCGTCCCATTGTGTAAACCCTGCTAATGGGGTCACTTGTGGCATCAGGCTGCTCTGCCAGAGAGGGGTCTCCCCGTTAGCCGCCTCCACCACGCCATGCTGCGCAGCGAATCCGTCAACACTCTGAAGATTACTCGAGTAGCTGGTGGCTGTTTATGCCGATCTCTCAGTGTATAGAGCAGCCTGTGTGGCAACATATCTACCACCAGCCATTTCTCCACCTGATAGGCCGGGTCATTGCTAATTCCATACCACCAGTCGTTTAAGACCAAACGGTAGGATGCTGCATGATGCAATTGGATATCGGGGCTCGCTATACCCCCACAGTAGGTTGATTGAAACCTGCGTTATAAGTGATACCCTAGTGGCCGTATTCTTCTCGGTTACATACTATAATTGGGGGTGGTCGATAAGGAACTTTCTTAGAGGCTTTCTTTAACAAAGAAGTATGAAACACTGGATGTACTGACATGGTTTTTGGCAACTTCAACTTGAAAGCCACTGGATTTATTTGTTTCAAAATTTCAAATGGTTAAATAATACGAGGATGAAACTTATACTTGTTCCTGAACTTCAGATTCTTTGTGGACAACCATGCTCTGTCTGCCGGTTCATATACAGGAGCTGGCTTTCTTTTTCGATCAGCATTTTGTTTACAAACTGTCTTTGCTTTCATGATATTTGCTCTCAAATGTTGTATCAATTGAGTTATGTCTTTCATCTTGTAAATTACTGCTGGCATACATACATTCTTCAGGGTCTGGTGTAATACATGGTAAAAACCGAGGGTGATATCCGTGGTTAGCAAAACACAGGGAAATTTTTGTTGATGAATGGCTAAGATTATTAATAGCGAATTCAGCCTCCCATAACAGACTCACCCAAGAATCTTGTGTCTTTGATAGATAGCATCGTAGATATTGTTGGGTGCGGCTTCTTTTTAAAGGCGTAGAGGACGTCCTACGGAAGCTGCGGCTGAACACAAACTCAGCGTGTGTTTTGACCGTGATGTCTATTAAAACAAAAACGGGTTAGCAAACACTATTTCCTTGACACAATCAGGTTACAAAGGTTTCATAGCACTTGCAGCAACATAGATTACAGAGTTATTAGGATTCTGCAAACTAGCTATGACGGAGAGAAATGAAAGAAGGCTAAAGCATTCAAAGTCATGAAGATCAATGCAAAGTTAAGCTCTAGCTATAACAAACAATTACTGTCAGTCTTTTAGGGAATAATATGTATACTAGCGAAGTCTTGACAACAAGAGTCCATATGTAAATAGCAGGGTCCTGACAAGGAACTATTCTAATTTGTTCTTTATTACCTACTGGCGTTTTCCAGTAGGTAGGTATAGAGTTAGGACCAAGTTTCCATAGGAAGAGCATTTTGTGTTTTGCTTATAACTTTGGCGTCATTTGATGAATCTTCATGAAATTTTGAAAAATAATTCTTACTTCATATCAGCTCCTATGTTGAAAGATTGGGGGTGATTCATCAAGGGGGGCCGAGATAAAAGGGGGGTCCCAAAACGTGTTTTCTCAATGTTAATTTCCATTGGAAAGTTTAGACAAGTCTACAGGTCAAACGGGTGAACAGAATTACCCCGAATTTGGCAGGGAGAAAGGTTTTGGTGTAGAAAGCACGCTTCTGTTTATTTGGTGTAAATCCGTTCAGTATGTTGTTGAGAAATATCAAAATTTACAGATATCAATATTTGGGAATTCAGCCATCTGATTGGCTGAGGCGTTACGAGCAGGAGCTTGCTGCTTATTGGCTGCAATGCGGTTGCAACTGCCATTTTGTGATTCCGTTGAAGCGAGTTAGGGGAAAAAAGGGCGAAAAAAGTAGGAAAGGAGGGTAGGAGCACTGTAAGATTTGTGGGGGAGTGCAAAGCGAAGTAGTCACTGTTTTTTTGTTTGAATATGTTTATTATATTTTGTCATTATACAACAGTACACATATGCAAGCATAGCAAGTAAAAGACGCTGTTACTTAAGTCATGAAGTCCCAGAGTTTGTAGACCATCCCCCCCACACAGAAGCATGGCGGGAAGGAGCAAACTATATCGGTGCACAGGTAGACCGCATAACAAAGTGGGAATGCAATAGCTGTTGTGTATTACATTTACGTTCAGTAATGGCAGTGCCCAGTAGCGGCGTAAAAGAACTGCTGCATTGTGTCTGCATACCTTAGACTCATTTGGTATAGCGCTCAAAGCATACCAAGACCGGAGAAACAGAGCTAGTATTGACATTGGCAACATATTACACATTTCAAAATTTGCATTAGAAAACTATTAACTATACCAAACAATTCCAGATATATAGGAAACCATAAACCAGGTGGTGTCTGTCATCAGTCATGGGTGTGTGTGTGGAGCTGGAGGTGCGGAGAGGAGTGTCATTCAAATGTGTCATAACAACAGAAATGTAATATTCGTAGGGCGAAGTAGTCACTGTTACCGGTCTGAAAGTGCGGTGTTGCTCAGAGTGACATGGTGCTGATATGATATGGCGCTACACTCGGGTATGAAACCGAGAGCCTAAACCGTGAGGTCATTGCTTGTAAAGTGATGTTGTTTGGTGTTTGTAGCATACGTGTGCAAGTAGTGTTAGTAGGCGTTTATACCATACAGGGAGTGGGAAGCGAACTACTGACCGCTAATGTGTGTTTATAGTATATTGGAAGTGGGGAGCGAAGTACTCACGCCAACCGGTATGAAGACTTGGGGATGAAACCGAGGTGATTGCTGTAAAGGGATGGGCTCTGGGCGCTGTAGTATACACGTGCAAGTAGTGTTAGTAGCCATTTATACCATACAGGCAGTGGGAAGCAAACTACTGACGGGTACCGTGCATTTATACTACACCGGAAGTGGGAAGCGAAGTACTCACACCTACCGATGTGAAGACTTGGCGATCATACCTAGCTTATTGCTGTAAAGTGATTGCCTCTGGGGGCTGAAGGATACTAGCCGCTGTTGTATAAGTGTGTAAGTAGTGTTAGTATGCGTTTATAGTATATAGGGAGTGGGAAGCAAACTACTCACCCCTACTGGTGTGAAGACTCAGGGATCAAACCGTTAGCCTAAATTGTGAGCTCATTGCTGTAAAGTGATGTGTTCTGGGCACTGTAGCATACCTGTGGAAGTAGTGTTAGTTTGCGTTTATACAATATAGGGAGTGGGAAGCGAACTACTTACCCCTACCGGCCTCAAGACTCGTGGATGAAACCATGAGCTCATTGCTGTAAAGTCATGTGCTCCGTGTAGTATTCCAATGTAAGTCATAGTAGAATGTTAGTATGTAATTCTTCTAGAATCTAGGTATGTAATGTTAGAATGTAGGGCTGTCATGAGGAGAACCTTGCGGAGTTTGTACACGGTGCTGGAGAAGACGGTTGCCTTGCTGTCTGCTCCTGTTGGTGGCTGTTTCAAGTGTCTTGTTTTCCTGTAATAAATCTACTTATTGGATCCACTGCTGTCTGCCTCTTCACTACATAAATTTGGCGATGAGCGGGAGAAGGTAAAAAGAAGGCACCACTCACCAATATTTCAAAATGGCTTGAGTTGTGCTGAAGACCCGTTTTCTTCGTGTAGCTGTTTCTACTCATGCCAGGGTCGCCGGTTCATTGAACTATGTCATCCGACTTCTGGTAGGATTGATATTTTTAGATTTTGCGCTACCTCTGCTTCTTCACTATATTCTGGTCGCTGTACTACATGTGTGTAAGTAGTGTTAGTATGCGTTTATACTAACAAATGCATCATGGTCCTAGGGAGGGCGACCTCTCAGGCGCAGCTCATACATTGTCCCGGGGTGTGCATTCATGGGACATTTGTGTTTGCTATTAGATGGCTGGTGCATTCCACCCTGTGATAGCAAATTCTTGTTTGACTACTTGAAGCGAGAGGAGGAAAACGTCGTATTGCTTTTATAAAGGGAATGCGGACGGCAAATGGAGAGAAAAAAAGAAACAAAAAAAAAAGCTGGGTCTCACCCGTTCATTTAAATGAGGCCCCTGGTGGGTAATATTCCGTGGCCAATCCAATTATTATATTGCGGGATCTCTGTAGGACTGAGGATCTTAATGTCACATGTAAATTAGGCACAGAAGGGCACAGAGACGTTTTGCAGCCTAGGGGACCGCCACCTTCCCGGGTATTGTTTACTAATTGTTCGGTGGGTTAGAGGCCAACTGAAGTCCGGGGATCACCACACTCTGGGGCTTTATTTACATATGCAGGGTGGTCCTAGGCAGTGCCTTATTGGTTCTGTAATCACACGGGCAGTACTTATGGTGTTATAAAGTGATACACTCATAGAACTCTTGCAGTTGTAGAATTACCCAGGCTTCATTTGCGTAATAGTCAGTTAGGTTATGTTTGGTAGGTGCACTGTAATATCAGAAATGTTTGCCTTCATAATCTCCTATAAACAGATGATTTTCACAATAAATAATAGACAAGTGTTGTCAGAAAAAGAAGACCTATACGCTCAGTTATTTATTTGAAAAAAAGTAACTTTTATTAAAAAACAAATAAATAGAAACGTAAGTTTAATAGAACAAACAGTATAATATAAAAAAAACATGGGTTGGACTCCATTGGAAGCAGTGTAGGAAACCTGCAAGACAAAAATGAAATATAAGGGGTTGATAATATGCCCTTGTGAATTCCCATAGAAGCCCAGGTTCTGGTGTGAACCTGGGCTTCTATGGAAATTCACATGGGCATATTATCAAGACCATTGTCGCCGCTTTAGCGGCAGTTTCCTGCCGCTAAAGCGGCGATATTGTTTTCGCCGTTCTTTGATAATATCGTCCTACATTATTAGCTATGGGAAAATAGCTTGCCTGCACCTATGCACCCAGGGTGCTGCACCCCAGCCACTTCCCCCACACTGTGCTCAATTGTAGGTCCTGCTCACCGAGGCTTCACTGCTCACCTGCCACCACCAATGTGTCCCACGACGTGTTGGTGCAAGCTCCGAGTCCGGGGTACGTTTGTACGGTAGAAGACCAGGTCTCTAGGCGGGGACGGTGTCTTGATACCACGATGGAAAACGTCAGGATCATTGCAGGGTGAGCTCCTGCTCCGCCCTTCTTGAGCCAATCAATTGAATGTCTGAAAAGGGAGAAATAATTTAATAATGGAAACGTCTGGAGGTAAATGAAGGTTTATTTCAAGCTTGATAGAAAACAGGAGTTGAGTGCATCCTTCGTTTTTGAAGTACGATCTACCAACTGTTAGTGGTAATTGTGGTTCAAAGAGGAGTTGGAGGGCTCGAAAATTCACAAGGTTAAATAATAATACGTTATACGAAGGTTCATATAGAAAGGAACAGAGCGCATGCTAGAAGCATTATGTGCGCGTGTAATGCAGTGGCGGAAGGCTGTGTGCATGTACACTTAGTAACGAGCTCACTACAGTACCCTAAAAGGCAACGCCACATGTCTGTAGGGCAGCGCTGCCCGCTGGCTCAGGCCTACAGTACGGTACAGCAGGTCCTTAAAATGAGATAGATGTGACTGAATGAGGTCAGAGATCATATCATTACGCACGGCAACATCGCTTTTTCGCACCTGCGTACTCAGGGTGATGCACCCCACCCCTCCCGCAGCATCGTACTCAACAGGTGTTTGTAGGGCAGCGCTGCCCGCTGGCTCAGGCCTACAGTACAGTCTAGCAGGTCTTTAAAATGAGACAGAGATGAGACTGAATCAGGTCAGAGATCACATCATTACGCACAGCAATATTGTTTGTTCGCACCTGCGCCGCCAGGGTGATGCACCCCACCCGTCCCGCCGCACCAAGCTCAATTGGAGGCCCTGTGCACCCAGGCCTCTCTGCTTACCTGCCGTCATTGTTGTGTGAGCAAACACTACGGGCAGCAGTGCTCACAATTCAGCTGGAGTGATGATTTCAGGTGGACACCTCATGGATCCCTTTCGTAGACAACGGGCAGTAGGGCTCACAATTTAGAGCCTGTGTTGATTGCCAGGATGGTGTACAACTCATGGACCCCTTTTTTTATTGCACATTGTGATAGGTGAAGTGGATGCGGCCATATCACCTGTGGCAGTGTGGAAGAAGAGGGACGTGCGTCGTCGTGGTTATCCTATTTATACGTACGCAAAGTTGGCTGGGCTTGCGTATACCAGGCCAGCGTAGTGGTGTGAATAATTATTCCGGGTACCTGGGCGTTGTTCAATTCCTGCCTGGCCAGGTAGTATACTTATGTGTGTTTCGTCTGTAGTTTTGACCTCGCAGAGTGTGGAATTTACATTAGTGTAGCATGTGTTGAGAGGGCGTCAACTATTGTTAATGAGACGGTGTTTGAAAAGATTGAATGGTCAACATCACATGTCGTTGTCAATGGTGTGCGGTTTTATTGAAAGTGTTGCTATCGCGAAGCATACACTTGTGAATGTGGTCGGATGGAGGGAGGATCAGCAGTGAGGCTACGTCATACACAGTGATAACACTCATTACAGTCAAGGAATACATGTCAAATGTGAATCTGAAAGTTTCACATAGAACATACTAGTATATTGGTGAGGCCTGTCAACAGAGCGTACAACAAAAGAAATCTACACATTGCTGTTTACTGTTTTGTCACGTGTGATCTATGATGTGCACTCTGCCTGTGGCTACTGATACTTCTTAGAGCCACAAATACCCAGGCCGAAAGGGAGCACATTAATGTGCACACACACACACCAGGGGCATTGAGTAACACATATTTGTTTTTTGATGGAACGTTTGAGATGCATGGCAATCACACGTGGAAGGCTAATGTACAAACCATGAATATTGATCAAGATGATCGTTGCATGTTGTGTGTAGTATAAGATATGTGTACATAGCAAAAAAAACTTTTCAAATAAGCTCTCTAAGCAGAAGAGGTGTCTCTCATCAAACGCTGTAGAGAGAATGAGTAAAATGGGTGGGGTCGTCCAACTGTTACAATGGGAAATGTTATGAAGCAATCAAATGCCTTTTTTTAAGGTCACATGGCAATTGCGCACCGAGCGTGCAAGGAGGCCGCACCTGACGTGATTTTGACAAAATATATTTATCATAATATAAGTTTATTACAGTTAGAAATATATAAATGTTTGAAATATTTTAGATTATCGCTTGCTCTCATATACTGTTTAAAGTTATTTAGATATACTTTTGAGACAAAAAAATTAGGGAATGGCGTACCTGGCGCGACACTATATGTCTGTGATGTAACACAGGGCCTGGCAGTGTGTACTTGTCGCATACGCAACGCGCAGTGGGCACGACCCCATACGTACATGACGTTACGCGTGGCTTGGTACTGTGTACCCGTCGGATACCAAAGTAGCAGCTGGGGTGACTTCATGCGAATATGATGTTATGCGGGATGCGGTGCCACAAAGTTGTCGGATACGAAATGCGCATCATTTACGAGTTTAGCAATATGACGGATAGGATTCGCGTGGTGATGGAGTTTAGTACGTTACCGGTATGGAAGTGCAGTTTTCTCCGAAAAAAAAAAATATGTACATATTTTTGGGGGAAGATATAAAACATTGCATATTTTTTAAAGTTAAAAAAAAGAAGTATAATAGAGTTGCAAAATATTTAAAAAAAATATGTGAAAAAATATAGGTTTTAGAAACATTAAAGTATGAAATGAACATTTAAAAAACCTTAGAAATTCACTGAAAAAACCATAGGTTTCAGGCACCTTATAGTTAGGTATCAGCATTTAAAAAACCTTAGAAATTCACTAAAAAAGTCATAGGTTTCAGGGACATTATAGTTAGTTGAACATTTGACTCGTATAAAACCAGAGAAATTTGCCTATTATAGTTAGTTGAGCTAAGTATAACTTGCGCGCCCGCAATGCACTGCGGATGATGTCACATATTACATCACTCATGACATGGTCAGTGATATCACTGATGACATCTCAAATGACATCACTGATGACATCACTCATGACATAATGCACATGACAATCTGATACACATTCTGATGCTCTAATATAAACTTTGATACACCCATTCTAAAATACTGACTACTATTTTTGAAACCATACATAGAATAATGCCATATACTACATAGCACTCACTATTTCCTAGGTCCTACACACACATTCAGTCACTTATACTTGTAGTTACTCATCAATACAGGACTATAATATGCACTCATACATATATACATGAAGTCACACTCTGCCACTCATCCATAGAGTTACTCACACACCTAGTCAGTGAGGCAAAGAATCAATCACATCCCATTTAGTCATATATACAGTTATACACACCAACTTCATTATTTTTAGACATATCACATCACTTATTTATACAGATACTAACACATATTTACTGTCTTATACAATCACTGATAGAAGCAGACACTTATTTATACACCCACTTTTAAAATAACTTACTCTCATGTATGGTCATTAATATACTCCAACACTCACATCTACTGCCTTAAAACATATGTAGTTACTCACAGATATACCACTGAGACATTTATTCACTCACCAACACACCCATAGACACACTAACTCACCCATACAGCCCTTTGCACATGCCTTTTTTAATCCATACAACCACGGAATCACCCACTCAGACATCTATACACAGACTCATACACCCCCCCACGCACCCACCCACACAGACACTCAGGGACCCATAATGAAACTCAGACTACAAACCAATAACCTATTTAGACAATTATGTAGCTATTCAGCAACCCATGCAGTTGCTTACACACCATCGGAGAGACTAATACAGACTTTTACACAGTTTAGTCACTAACCCATGCATTCAGTGAGACACGTTCAATCACTCACTTAAACAGTCAGTCACGCACATACGAAATAATTCCTTTAGGCACTTGTAAATGCATTCATTCTTCAATACACCTTGGCATATATATATAAAACATATTTAACCTTTACAGAAACACACATTCGCTGGATGATGTCATGAGTGATATCATCAGTGATGTCATTTGAGATGTCATCAGTGATGTCACTGACCATGTCATGAGTGATGTAATATGTGACATCATCAGCAGTGCATTGCGAGCGCACAAGTTATAGTTAGCTTAACTAACTATAACAGGCAAATTTCTCTGGTTTTATATGAGTCAAATCTTCAACTAACTATAACGTCCCTGAAACCTATGTTTTTTTTTTAGTGATTTTCTAAGGTTTTTTGAATGTTAATTCATAACTATAACGTGCCTGAAACCTATGGTTTTTTCAGTGAATATATATATAAATATATATATATATATTTAATCCATCAAATCAGTCCACAACAAAGAGCGCACTTGAAAAGCTGATGCGTGCATCAGGGCTGGACCATCACTGAAAATATATTGTTCACAATGAGCAAAAATAACGCCACACTCGCTGAGGAATTTTACAATTATTTATTGTAAGCCATCTCACTCCAACCTACGCATTTCAACCACACAGGTCTTGGTCACGGTGAATATATATTTATATTTATTCATATATAGCGCTTAATTTGAGCTGGTGGCTTCCGGTGTTCAGCAACCGCTCTTATTTTACAGGTCCAGGTCTACAGGTATTTTTGTTCTCCAGTTGGAGGTGGTCCCGAACTGAAAATAAAAAAAAAGATGTTACTCGTTGGATGAATCGCTTTGTAGTGATGATGTAATGACACCTGACACAGTGACTGAAAGAACTGTTCTCATCTCACTCTAGCCTCTCCTTTCATCAATGCGCTTGGTGCACTATATCACTGTCTTGGTCGTAGCCTCCCATTTGATAATTGTTGCCGTGGTCTGGCTCATGGCTGAGATGGGGCTGGGATGTTTTGGAAAGGGCAGGACGAATTTAGTAGTCAGAGCATGTGCAGGAAACAAGCGGAAATGTGATCTTTGCACTTGCTGCATAGCCATTGCAACTGTAAACTATCTTTGAGGTACTGGAGGTGGCCAAAGCCACTGTAATTTCAGTCTTCTCTGACTAAGTGACTCTCCCCTTTTTTTTGTGTGCTGCTTGCACTGACTGCGTATGGATGTTTTCTAATTGCTTTTTGATCTGTACTCTCTCCCTCTTGAGATTCCCTCCAGCTAAGTTGGGTCTTTCACATCTCTTGTTCCCATCACTCCATCTGATCTCCCTCATCTCTACACACAGGCACTCCCTAGTCTGGAACTCAATACTGATTCTCGCCTCACCATTCAGGCTCTCTCTGCTCTTCATTTTGGAACTCCGTCTTCGGGCAGGCTCGGCCCCACCTGTTATGTCTCTCTTATTAGCCACTCTAGATGTGGACTCTTCCCTTGGTGGCGCTCCCTCTCGCTTCATTTAAGTCTGTCTTCATTGGAACGCACTTTTATCCTAGTCGGACTGTTTTATCTCTCTCCATCATGCTCACACCTCACTGTAGGTAGGGACTTGCTCTACATATTCTCCTTGATCCATTGTGACTTTTCCCTCTCATTTCTTTATTTGTCCTCTCTCTCTATATGTGGCATCCCTTCTTTCTTACAATGAGTTCTATACTCTCCATATTTGAGTATAGGTATGTCAATTTACGCATTCCTCTCTTGATACATAGCCTTTAATGTTTCCATTCATTTTCTCTTCACTATGCTGTCAAATCTTCTCTGTTCTGCTTCTCTCCATTTCCATTGCCTCCCAGTCTCTCTGCAGATCCCTCCTCTGTCCATCATCCCTTGGACCCACTGTGTATTCGGGCTTTCTACTCTCTATATTGTCATATCATCTCTCTATTAAGGGGAGGAGGCGGGTGTGCTCTGATTCCGCCAATCTAGACTCTCTTTAGTACCTGTGCGTGCCTCTACGTATGTGTCAGAATAGCATGTATATCTTTGTATGAACCTCTTCAACATATTTTGCCCCTCCACCCCATGTGTGCAGTCGATCAGACTCACTGCAGGTGCGCGTGCAGAACAGACCTTAATGATGAGGCACGATATTTCCACAGAATGTCTTCGGTTGAGAATGATTCAGGGGCGTAGCACTGAATTGTGCAGCAGGTACAGCAGCACTGAAGCCCGGGATTCTTTAGGGCCCTCAGCACCCAAACTACGCCAGTATTTTACTCCCTAAATAGGACGGGGAGGACGACTTTCCATGATTGCGTTAGGCTCATGTCACCCTTATTACTCCACTGATATAGAGCATTTACTCTAAAGTGTTGGATAGCTCAGCGAGTTGAGATTTCCCTGCTACAATTTGGTTATAATCTGCATCTCAAAGGCTCGAGTTCTTGCACATCTGAATTGCATTTCAATTTTCCAAAAACGTAAACAATAAAAAGTGTGGCCTCTGGTTATATTATCATCTATACTGCATACATAATGCGAAAAAACGTGCACACTGTAAATATATATTGACCAGGACAGAAACAACTCAGGCATTCAGAAATGGCGGGCTTCTGGAGAAAATGAGAGCCCCTGTACCTATTCTTTTACAAACTAAGCACTGGTTAATTCTTTTACCACGCATATGCCTGTACCATGCATGCATGAACAATGATAATGCAAGTAATTTACAGGTAAGAATAAACCATTTTTGTTCTTGTGTGTATATAATTCACACTAACTTTCTCAGCCATACGATGGTTAAGTCTGACATTCCCAGTAAATCATGTACTTCCAACAGGAGCAGCCTGTCAGTTGTTTCCCTTGTGTTCTACAGCAGCCTCCCAGAGTGTTTTAAAGAGCAACTAGAGCGCTAACAGTCTTACTTATGACAAAGGTATGGCACACCAGAAGTCATCTTGATTGAATCAAACTGGTAAAACTTAAAACATTTAATTTAGAAAGGAACAAAATGAAGGGGTTCAGTTTGTCATAGACATTTTGGTTACTGCTGTAGAAAGAAAAATTAGGACACATTTTAAGTGAGTTCTCAATTATCTTCCTCTTCTATTTCATTAAAACATTCTGACATGCAGCCTGAAACATGCATTTTCAACACCAGCAGTAGACTGCCAGTTTACTCCCTGGTGATCAGCAGTTTTATTGCAGTGTTCTAATGAGCAACTAGAGTGCTGGCACTTTGCATTTATGCCAAAAGTGTGGCACATTTGAACTCCATTGTGATGTAATCGAAGTAGAAAACTGAAAGCATTTTCTACTGAGGATACTGCAGCAAATGAGGAAATTAGGGAACTTCATAAAGAATAAGTCTTCCAATATGGCCACCAGAGAAAAAAGAGTCCGAATATAGCACAAATATCACACAAATATAGCCCAAGTATAGCCCAATGACAGAATTGTGCAAACTCTTAATTTGTTTGCAGTTTTATAAAGCACAGACTTGATCTGAAGGTATAGGTGTGCTTTACTTGTGCATCAGTTACATTACACAAGGACACATTCATTTTGGTTTTAGGCATTGGGAGATTAAGTGATTTACCCAGAAGAATATGTCTCATTACATGGCGATGCATTACATCGCGTGCTTTTACAACGCGTTCGTTACAACGACCGCGTTGTTAGTATGCGATGCATATACATCGCAAGTCATTACAATAACTTGCACTAAGGGGCGCGCTGGACTTCCGAATAGTATTAATTACTATTCCTACTCCAGTTTGCGCAAAAGTAATGAAGGAGGTGGAATTAATTTGCAATACCTCAGCGCCCCCTAGTGCAAGTCGTTGTAATGACTTGCAATGTAAATGCATCACATACTAACAACGCAGTTGATGTAACAACCGTGTTGTAATAGTAACACAATGTATTGACAGCGTTGTAATGCTGTTTCCCACCCATAATCTCGTTGAGCCAACGCCAAAACTGAAACCTGGTTCATCAGATGCAAAGTCTGCAGCTATGGCCGTAACATCACATCATCTTCCTTAAGTGTAACATATAACCAAGTGATCAACTGGATACAAAAGCCCATAAAGATAGCAAATTATTTAAAAGTGCTTTGTCGCTATTTAAGAACTCAGAAAATATGTCATCATTTTAGTTGTTTAGAACATTAACCATAATATCTTTGGGAATAAGACCCTCTCAAGGAGGAGAGTGCAAAGGCAACAAGTTGACCATGCTGTGCAGGCAGGAGGGGCAGTGGGAGCACAACGGACCATAGAGAGCAGGGAATAAGGGGGCTGGAGCAACAAATGAACCATGCAGTACAAGAAGGGAGAAGGGGGCAAGGCAGAAGCAGCAAACTGGCCATGATGGGCACTGGAAGAACTACATGCCATAGAGGCAACAGTGAGACTATAATGGTATACACACAAAGGAGGTAAGGTAGGAGGGGGTCATAGGCAGTAAGCTGACCACACAGGGCACATGTGAGGGGCTGTGGCAACACGGAAGACCATGCATGGCAAATGGAAGGGTTAGTGGCAGTACAACGGCCATGGTGGGCAAGAGGCAGGGGACAGGGGCATGCACAAAGGACCATGTTGGACAGGAGGAAGGGGTAGGGGGCAGGACACAGACAAAAGAGGGCAGGGGAATGGGCTTCTGCACAGACCACGCAGGGTAGACAGGCGGAGCAGTTGCAGCACAACAGAGCATAGAGGACAGAAGGGAATGGCGGCAAAATGGTCCATGGAGGACAGGAGGGAGGGGATAGGGGCATAGAACTTGGTCAGGCAGATGGAGGTGGCAGGGACAGGCCTGGTTAATCAGAGAAATTGTTTTGGGAGAAAATCTATTGTCACTGTTGAGGTTGTACATATGCATTGTGTATTTAACACGGAGGCACAGCATTAAGACACAGTTGTAGGAATTGTTTAAAATGTTTCAGTAATATATATGTACCACATGGTTTTACTCTGATTTTACGTTGTAGTTCCCCCGAGGAAGGGCGATAATTGCTTGAAATGCATTGGGACTAAACTCTTCTAGTTGGATTATGCTAAATTTGTAACCTCTGCATGTCTATGAGTAAAGCTGGGAAGGCACTTGTAGCACTTGAGCTGTAAATGGAACAGAAAATGCATGGATGACCTTTTTGATTACTGATGGAATAAATTGGTTTAAAAATGGATAATGTCTGAACTTCATTGGATGGTTCACATACACATTTCAGCTGCGCATCCTGGGTTGGGATGCCTGGTGAGATACTCCTGTATTTCTTGGGATTCATACTTACGCGCTTGAACGGAGCACATTCCAGGATAGCACGCACTTAATAGCCTTGAGCATTACAAATACATTGAAGAATTTTATATGTTGGTGTGCATTCTACTATTTCAGAAAGGGACAGGCAGCAGCCATCTGATCATGCTAGGCAGGTGGGAGGGGCAGTGTAAAGTCAACAGAACACCCAGAGTAGATAGGAGGGTAGCAGGTCCCTGGAATGTGGGGGGCAGAAAGGAAGGAGCAGGCCATGCATACAGACATCGGAGGGCAGGGGGAAGGAGAGTAGGGACAGTAAGCTAAGCACAGAGGCTAAGCAGGAAGAGTGGACAGGGACATTAAGCAGAATGGAGGGCAGTGGCATTACATCGGACCATCCAGGACAGGAGGGAATGGGCTGGTGCATGGACTAGGACATCAGAGGGTAGGGAGTAGGTGGATGGGGCAGCAAGCTAACTGTTTAGGGCAGACAGGAAGGGCAGTGGCACACAAAGCTGTAATGAGGGAGGAGGGTCATGGCTTTGGGCAATGGGTGACAGGGAGGAGGGGGACAGGATCAGCAAGCTCAGGCGGGGCATCCTAATGCCAGGCTAGGCCCTGCATTCAACCCCCCCCCACTGTGGATTGCGATGGGCATCTTGATTAACATTAAAAACAATGTAGAAATTCACTTAAAAAATCAAAGGTTACAGGGACGTTATAGTTAGGATATAGAATTAAAAAGCCTTAGAAATTCACAGAAAAACCAACGGTTAGAGGGACGTTATAATTGGGCTCAGATTTCACTCGTACAAAGGCACTGAAATTCAGCAGTTATAGTTACTTGGGCTAACTATAACTTACACCCCTGTAATGCACTGCTTCTGACCTCACATATTACATCACTCATGACATGGTCAGTGACATCACTCATAACATCAATGATGATATTACTGATTACATCATCCACAAAACCACTCTCATACCCTATACAACCTCTTAAACACCCACACAACCACTCACATACCCATTCACAGACCCACACAAGTACTTATACAACCACTCACTCCTACATAAAGCCACTCACACACACACAGTCATTCATTCAGCCACTCACTCAACCATTCAATAACCCATCTAGCACTCATACAATCAGTCACTCACCCATACAGCCACTCACATACCCACCCATACAGCCTCTCAACACAGCCACTCACTCAACCATACAAGCACTCACAAACTCACCCGTACAACCAGTTACATACCCATTCACACATCCATACAGCCACTCACTCACCCATACAGCCACTGACACACTCACTCACACACCCATACAGCCACGCACTCACCCATACAGCCACTGACACACCCACTCACACACATACAGACACTCACTCACCCACACAGCTACACACACCCACCTATACACCAGTACAGCCACTCATACAGCCACTCACAGACCCACTCACATACCCATACAACCCCTCAGACACCCACTCACACAGATCTAGTCAGGTACCCACTCATTCACCCAAACAGTCACTCATGCATGCACTCACAAACCCACAGCCACTTAGACCCACTCACACACTGTTACAGTCACACAGCCACTCGGATCACATATGTTAGAAATAGTATCACACATTAGTAGTACACCTAGATTACCAATATACCTTTTGTAATAGGTGTATATGTTTAAGAATCATAATCGCTTAGAAAACACATACACTCACTTGATGATGTCATCAGTGATGTCAGTTGAGAAGCCATCAGTGATGTCACTGACCATGCCATGAGTGATGTAACATGTGAGGTCATATAGTAAGAAAGAGTTCTCCCAAATACTTAAAGGTCCAGAGGGGGGAGAGATAAACCAAGCACAATTAAACAGAACCTCAATAAGGACCTATATTTCTTTTTAACATTGAGTCAATCTTATCATTTTTTAAAACGATGCCAAAAGAGAGAACATGTGAATGATTATTTGAACAAGTTTATTAGTATTTTTTCATTTTTATAGAAAAGAGTTATTTTAACACATTTTTGCAACTGAATTATTCATTATCATAACAAACATTAGAATTACTCAATTTACATATGAGCTTTCTTAAGAGACATTAAGAGTGCCCTCTAATAACAACTAATCTAGTCTTTCATACATACATCCTGACATGGCAATCATACTATAATCTAGACCTAAGTCTTAGGAAGTGGCTGACAAATTAATCGAAATTAGTTTGATGCCCTCAAACCCTTTTAATATATTGTGTTGTTAAATTGTTTGCTCTACACTGTCCTTGGCCCTGAGGAAGGTTTCTTACCGAAACGTACGTCGGCCTAACACCAACTGTCTTGGATACAAGCTAGTTCATGCCACCATAACTAGATGACCCATACCATCTTGGATTCCCTGTGTATTCCACTTAGTACACCTCACAACTGCCAAATGTATTTGTCTTTTTTGTTTAGTATAAATTAATTTTTGTGTATATGAAGAAATATATGTCATTTTAGGTCTAGATTATAGTATGATTGCCATGTCAGGATGTATGTATGAAAGACTAGATTAGTTGTTATTAGAGGGCACTCTTAATGTCTCTTAAGAAAGCTCATATGTAAATTGAGTAATTCTAATGTTTGTTATGATAATGAATAATTCAGTTGCAAAAATGTGTTAAAATAACTCTTTTCTATAAAAATGAAAAAATACTAATAAACTTGTTCAAATAATCATTCACATGTTCTCTCTTTTGGCATCGTTTTAAAAAATGATAAGATTGACTCAATGTTAAAAAGAAATATAGGTCCTTATTGAGGTTCTGTTTAAACATGTGAGGTCATAAGCAGTGTGTTACAGGTGAGTACGTTGTAGTTAGCTCGCGTAACTATAACTGGTGAAATTCAATGGTTTTGTAGGAGTGAAATCTGAGCCTAACTGTAACGTCGCTGTAACCTTTGTTTTTTTCAGTGAGATGCATGGTAAAAACATTTGTGGTAAAGGCATGCGTGGTAAAGACAGATGCATTGGAATGACCGCACTGTTATAGCATGCATGGTCATACAGCCCCACTAGAGTATCCAGGCACATGAAGGTCCTGGAGGCTTATTTAAACAGCCAGGTCTTAAGGGCGATTCAGAATTCTGGAAGTGAGGTGTTTGTCCGGAGTTGTGTGTGGAAGCTGTTGCAAGTCGTTTCTGTGATGTGGGAGAAGGAGCATCCTCCACTTCTGCTTCAATAGATGATTCGAGAATGGACAAGTGAGAGGGAGGTGAAGCGTAGTCTTCTTGATGGCTGGTGGAAGTTTGGTCAGTGGTTCATGTAGGCAGGTCTTTGGTTGTGTAGAGCCTTGTGTGCATGAGTTTGCGGCCTGCGTTTGCATTTCTTCTGTCCTGAAGTGGGATGTGATTTGGGTTTGTCGAGGAAGACTGACGATGAGTCTGGCTGCGGCATTCTGTATGGCCTGAAGTCTCTGTAGGAGGTGTGAAGTGATTCATATGTATAGGGTGTTGCCTTTGTTTAGTTGGCTGGTGATTAGGGCATCTTGTGTGTAGGGGTAATCACTAGAAGATCTTATGTAGCATGCTCAGAGTGGGGAAGCGGGCAGAAGAGACATCATTTATCTGTGATTTCATGCTGATCTCGTTGTGAATGATAATTGCGATGTTTCCGGCATGGTTGGAGGGATTGGGTGCAGGTCCTAGGTCTGATGGCCACCAGGAGTCATTTAGTTTGTTGCTGCTGTTGCCAAAGAAGAGTACTTCCATCTTGTCTGTGTTCAGCAGCAGGTAATTTTTCTTCATCCAGTATGCAGTGCTTGTCATGCATTTGTGGAAGTTGGTTCTGGTGGCGGTGGGGTCGGCGGTGTGTGAAAGGATGAGTTAGGTGTCATCTGTGTAGGAAATTATGTTGAGACCGTGGGATCTAACAATGTTGGCAAGCAGGGTCATATATGCTTTGAAGAGTGTGGGGCTGAGGGATGAGCCCTTATCTCCTTGGGTTCAGAGGCGAAAGGTGGGAGGTGGATCCTCAGGGTTCTTCCAGTGAGGAAGTAGGTGATCCATCTGAGCATGTCCCGTTGGATGCCGATGTGGTGTCCGCTTTCAATCAGCATGTGGTGGGATACTGTGTTGTACGCAAATGTTCCCCAGAACCAAGAAACACAAGTTTTCTCACCTTATGTGCATACAGTTTAACATAGCAAGACGACATTAGACAATATTTTTTCATGTGTAGTCTGGAGTTAGCATTTTTCTTTACATTGTCTGCATGAATATGACCCCTGTGAAATCACATCCATACAGAAGTGCGAACATATATCGTGTCTTAGTCTAACATTGAGTGCACTGAAACATTCCCCTCACAGTTCTACATCTGAATAATGGACCTAAGGCCTGATGCATCAAAGGGTTTTCCCCGTACTGTGGCTATGGGAAAATGCGTGTACAAATGGGCCCCTGTGTGGGGTTGAGTGCTTGTGTACTACACTATCTTCCTTAATTATTTCAAATATATACTCACCTTCCCTTTAAAAATAACCACTTCTCTCCTCTTCCTGTATTTCCTAATGTGCTGATACTGAAAGAAAAACTGAACCTGAGATTAAATAATTCTGGAAGGTGGAATTGGATTTTAATTGAAATTCAAAGGTAGAGCACAAAAATTAGCAGACTCTAGAATCATGCATTCTTTGCATTTTTATCAATTTTTTTCTGACTCAGTGTTTCTTGTCAGCTTGTGAAAGGTCATTGTTTGTAATACATCTTGTGTCTGCCTCAGGACCTCCAGGCTATATGAGTTCTTCCTTGTTATTAAATCCCAGTAAACTAATTATGGTAATTATTTTGACATGGGTTCTCCCATTTGCTTTCCACATCAGGCTCTGATGAAGTCACTGGCTGCTGATGACTTATTGGAAACCTGAACCTCAATATAAAAGGTACAGAATGGTATTACTGGCATGGCTAACTTTAGACTGCAGTCACACCTGGCCCTAATTTTTGATGTGGGGGAGGGCCTGTGTTTCAAAATAACTTATAGGTTTATAAGCACTACTGCAAATTTCCTTGTGCATCCAGCAGTTTTCAGGCAACATTAAAGATGTCAAGATAACTATAGTGATTAATGTTCCTGCTGGTTAGAGATGGGGTTTTGTCTAGTGGCAGTTTTGACTCACAAAGTAACACAGAGGATTAATGTGCCTGCTTCAAAGGACATGTACCATGCAGACCACAGAGCTGATTGTGAGTGAAGCACCATAAAAAATGAAATGCATGTCAGAGAGGGACAATGGGGAAACGAGGAGCACTGTTGAAGGGTGGTAGTGAGGAAATATGTGGATAAGGAGCTCGTGGGAGGCTCCAAAAAGACTGTCGTACAGGGCACCACCGGTGCTAAAGCTGGCCCGACTACTGGTGCAATTTAAGGCTTCATTATGAAGCCCCGGAAACCCGATTCAGCTGGTCAATGTTGTGGGACAATCCCCCATTTTGAATGTTGTCAGACAGCCTCAGGGGTGCAGAGAGTGCATTATCCTCTAATGTCAATCCCTGCACAACTACTATTTTTTAAAACCTGACTGCTTTTAGATGCAACTCCTTTCCCTACAATGGATAGGGACTGCTTAAAAAACATTTACAGAATGTGAATGCAGAGATGGAGCTTGGCTGAGCCTTGCTGGCCTCCATCATTGCATTTACAGGTAAATGACTCTTGCCTCATACATATTATTGAGGCAGGATGTTTTCTGATCTGCTGCACTTGTGCATTTTGCTATGCAGCTGATTAGTACTTGTGACAGAGCCTTCTGGCTGCAGTTTCCTGATTTCTTAAATATTTGCCAAATGTCAGTCTGGATCCAGAAACTTTTCAGCTGTACTCTGTGCTCCGGTTGGTGACACCGTGTGGCTCTGCACTGACACTGTTCTGCTCTGGAACTGACTTGTGGAGTCTGTATAGGCACTACACCAGTATGCTGATTTCAGTTTCTTTCTTTCCATGCCAACAGACGCGGATCTTGACCTATCTCTCATTCCTTTGACATATTTTTACTTCACAAGTTTATCCACACATACCATCACCACCTCTTTACATTTGGTCACATTAGAAATTGACTACCACCCAAACTACTATCACGCAGACATTCACCACTCATACCATTTCGATCGATTTGATTAGATTACTTACTTTCATCAGTAGGTGGTACTGTAACTCTGTGAGTGAAACCCTGGTACTACTTAGCATGTCCGATCACCTCAGAGTATTGAAGCACAATGTACACAAAATGGAGGATGGGTGACTTTATACATGTAATAAGGGTATAACCACTATTAAATATAAAATATGTACTGAAAATATGTTTTTGCCCATGAAATTAACACTTTTTTTCAACATTACGAATGTGACCCTCAGTTATCGAGGTCTGCAATCTTAGTGGTGGTATTTGTATACCACCCAAAAAGATAATGTTTACTACATAATTGACATTTTTTTTACTGAATTTTCAAACATTGGTGGTTTAAACAGCACTGCAAGAGTAAACTACAAATAAAACCAATATCGAAAAAATAAGAAAAAAATACCTGAGTATTAACACAGATACACAACCATTGCCCCTAAAACCTCCATCCCGTTGAAGAACCGGTTATTTAAGACCCGGCGGCGCATGGGGCACGCCCAAAGTCTTCGGGTATCACCTGTCTAGGAACACAGAGACACGGAAACTTCTTGGTGGCGTCAAAGTTCGAATTTATTGGCTGCAGCCAGTAACAGAAGTCCTAGAAGTCAACACGGTATGAGTTCTCAGGAGACTGCTCAATTTTACAACGCAAGCCATCCCTTTTTATGCCAAAAATCACATTCCAGACAAATACCTAACATTTACAAACTGTCCGATCACATGTATCAACACCCAAAGTATCGCATGACGGTAAAACCCACTTTTCAGTTACCTGGTCCATGATCAATCATTGGTCAAACCCAACATTCTTCTTAAGATAGGTCGAACGAACCCATAATAAAAAAGGGCACATCCCCATCGTAAATAGACCATAAAGAAAGGAGCAGAAACAGGTGTGAGTAGGATAAGGCATATTTGTGTGCAATAAAGTTTTACGATGTCCTGTGCTCTGATCCTTAATCTTGATCAGCTAAAGGGCAGGAACTGGTTTAACAAGGTCAGCTTCAGGCAACAGGGTCAGTTCACTCAGGTCAAACAGAAGTCAGCACGAACTGGAGGTACATGTACTTAAAGGACTTGTTCAGCCACAGTCATCGGCCTATGTGAGGGCAACCACAAAATGGATGCCATACACATAATGGAACCCAAGGGTTCAGAACGAAATCCCTAAATACGTAGTGAATCCATCAGTCTAACATGACGAAAACACTCATACTTGCCGCACTAACTAGTTACGGTTCGCTAATATCAAATTCATAACGAGACCATGACCTTTATGGAAAGGGTTCAGAATTCACGGAACCTCAGTCCCTCCTTTTGCCCTTACATAGGCAATAACCTAAACTCACGTCAATCTGAATCCAGGTCTATATTCATCAGATCATCAAGATGTTGCTGGAGCATAATCCTATTACTCAGTACCTCTCTTGGGAGAGGTCTCCTTGCACATGTAGTAGCACAGAGGCCACATATAGCAGGAGCGCACTGCACACAAAGACAGAACAGGAAAAGAATCGCTAAGGCCATCCCAATGATCATCAGAATCTTCCATCCCCAGGTCGATAACAGTTCCCAAAACCATCCAATCAACGACCAATCTCCTTTGTCCACATGTATAGACTCTGAGATCTTATGTAACCTGGAAATGGCCTCGTAAACTGTCGGAGCATTATCTGGGATAAAAACGCAGCAACTCGATTGGATCACTTTACATACTCCACCTTGATCTGCGAGTATGACGTCTAAAACCATACGATTTTGTAACGTCATAAGGCGATCCGCTTGAAGCTCAGCTGTCAGATTACTAAGGGCACCAGCAGTTTCGTTTATGGTGGATTCAACCACTCTCGTCAACTGTCATAAACCTCTACTGTTAGCCATAGGTCCCCAAAACGGTAAGAAACCCTTGAAGAAGTCTCCCACTTCTTGTCCAGCAGTATCTTCCTGATCGAAGACACCTCTAATAACTCTCGTCTTGTGGTAATCTGAAGCAACAGTATACGTAGGAGGCAACAAGTATCCAACATAACACGTTCCCGAAAAATCAGGGGGCAACCATGTATATGCTCTGTTGTAACAGACAAAATATGTGCCCTTAGCTGCCAAAAACGGCTGAGCTTTCCGATTTTTGCCAATACCTTGCAGACAAAATTGACCTCGGTGGGGTACGACCCAAATCGGAGGTGACCTCTTTCGTTTCTGCCTTTCACTCAGACTAACACTGTAACCAGTGAAGGAGGAGCCTAGCGACGAACGAAGATGGCCGCATAAGCTCTCGGCTCTGATGACCTCCGCTTGTCGCTTGAAGATCCTGAAATATATCCTGCTTTCGCGCCTCACCCCCGTGCGGGCTAATCTTTGCTGACACTGGCGGTGTGGTCCCGAGAACTTTCCCACCCTGATTGGCGGAGTTGTGTCATATGAAAGATCTTGGCCTGGAGTCGCCTGTAAGCCGGGACCTCGCTTAATGACCCAGCCGGGTTGCGGTGCAACAGCGGCGGCTGGATACCCCAGACGCGGTCTGGACGATTAACCTGGAGGGTTTCCCAGCCCTATATTGGTGAGGTGCCTGAGGTCCTCTACACACTGCGGGGGTGTGCGTATCCTGATGGTGGCTGAGAGGTCGGGGGTCCCCTTCCCGGCGGTTGGCCACCTCGCCGGGTTGGTGCTGCCGCCCGAGAGGCCCCGTCACTGCTCTGAGGTGAGCCCCCAGCCCCCGCCTGCCCGACCCGCACTTCGGTCCCCGGGAGACTCGGGTGCTCTGAATTCACATGTCTGGAGCTGACTGTGTGGAGGCGGTGCGGGGTAATAAAGAGCCGTCTTTGAGGACCTTGATGGCCGCCATTAAGGAGCTACGATCCTTCATGGCATCTACCCTCCAGGAGACGATCGCGGATGACATCGAAACTGCCCGATCGTGCAAGGTCCCTGACCTGCCTGATGCCCCTAAGCTGGCTGTTTTGACTACGCTATTCCCGGTGCCTACCACTCGAGACTCCCTTCATGTCGCAGCCTCGCAATTGTCACCTGGAACACAACGTGCTAGTGAACCTATTGTCCCGGAGAGACGCCCGCCATTATCGGCGCATCCGTCCACAAACGTGTTTCTGGTTTTCTCTTCTCCTGATCCTATGGCTAATACGACCCGGCGGATGCTGCGAACGTTACTCGATTGTTTTGACTTTGCCCAGAGTTTGGGATCGACATGGTCGTATTTTGGCTGGAAGACGGCCGGTGTCATGGCGGCTGTGGATCGTGACGGACTGCGGTGCTTGATCGGACTCCTTATGCAGGTTCACAGACTGGCTGGGACTTTGACTTTTCCGGGATATGTGCTGGTGCAGTTGGCTGTACTCCCTGTGAACATTCGAAGGGGTCAAGGGTGAGACTGCTGTAGATCTCGACTTTAGGGGTGCATGAAGAGCGGGGGATCCGCCATTTTGTTGTGGTGGGGCGGTGTCGGACGCCTTCCCTGGGTTTTATTTTCAATAACTCGCTTATATAATCGCTAGGCTTAGGACTGGGGCTGTGCGTCGCAGGGGGGGGGTAAGGGGACCGAGGGCAATTGTGATTTTTCTCCTCCTCCGCCTTTTTTCTTTTTCTTATTTTTTCCTTTTTCTATCTTTATATATTTCCCTTTTCTTGCTATATTTCGGGTTTTTGGAAACTGGGCGACAGGCACGCTGCTAGGGGGGTAGGCCATGGCCATCTGCAGAGGTGCAGGGTGGGGGGAGGATGGGGTATTATTGTTTTTCCGTTTCTTGTTTCTATGGCCTCTTTTTTCTTCATTAGTTTAACTGGATAGTCTGTTTCTTTTCCTTCTTTCTGGGTTCTGGGATCGGTACAGTAAATTACCTGATTTTGAATTCTCGACGTTGGACCGTGGGTTTCGCTTATAAGTGTTCCTCGTTATGCCTCTCTGTGTACGGGCAATAGCCGGGTGTGCTTAGGGTTTGATTGCATGCGTATACTGACTGCCCGCCTCAAAGATGCCGATAGATATGTTGTGTTTGCTTGCTCACACGCCCGATTGTTTTCTATGATCTAGATTCTGTGACTGATCCCTCCTGTCTTTCTCGTTTTCTGCTCTTTTTTGTTATTATATTGAAATTCATTCCTTCTAACGGTCAATATCCTGTTTTAAAACTTTTAAATTAACCTCATTCATCCTGTGCAAAGATTCGTGTGTACTGAAACAGTCCTGGTCTCTAATCCTGCTGCCGTGCCTCCGGGATGTTCGGCTGAATAGCTGTGTGCACCCTGTTTATAAATAAAGGTTTAAAAAAAAAACAAAAAAAAACCACTGTAATCAGTCGTGTTCCATCCAACATAAGCCGCTAACTCTTCCTTAGGAATAGTCCTATACGTGTCGATATCTCTGCTCATATTCATAACTCCCTTCAACAAAGCTTGATTACTTAAGTTATCTCTTATGGAATGTAGAGGATAAACTTCCAGGGCGTAAATGAACATAGTCTGAAAAGCCCATATCGACCCATTCTGACTAAACGGTAAAATCAGATAAGGAACAACTCTACCTGTAGTTTGTGGCATAAGACCACACACCCAGCAATTAGTAATGTTCACTATCAACTGATGCTGGTGTAGTAGCTGTATGAATGTGTTATGTACAAATTCTGACCTTCTAATCTGCTCGTGTTCAGGTAGGACATGAAAAGAATGCACAGAAGTAGCAGTAGAAAAAGACATAGGCTGGGAGGTGGGTGCAGAAGTCAATTGGGTAGCGAAAACAATCCCACCCGCCAATGCTATCCCAGGAAACTCCATCCTCTAACCGTGCTGTTCGCGGCAGTTGGTTCTTCCGTGTTAAGGAATGCGTCTGTCAGTCCAGGGAACGCCCTGAAACCAACCAGAACCGTCGACCTTGTGTCTATGGCCTGCAATCCCAAGTCTTTATACCACGACCCTACAGCTGAGCTCGGATGGCAGCTCGAAAAAGAAAAATAGGCCAAAACAGTTTCTTGGATGAGAGAGTGCAGTTCTCCAAAAGCAAAAGGAGGAAAAAAATTAAACTTTAATTGTCAATTGTTTATCGGTCGTAAATTATAACGCCTTTACCAGGCCCTGTGTGATCTGTGAATAAAAGTTCAGGCTCAGTGGTGTCCAATCTCAATTGTGGAGGTACAGCTGCTTGTAGAATGTCGTCGTCCTCTCGTTCAGAATTTGTCCCTACTAGATGTGCATCGCTAAACGGCATGAACTTCGGTACTCGTTCCGTCTCTGAATCACCAACACCATCACGGATCCACTGGTCGTACGGCAGAGGTAAAGGCACCCTCTTACAATGTACGCCGTGAATCCAATTTTTCTTCCCGAAGACCTTCACCAAGGTTCTTGTGGACAGGAGCACTTGGTGGGGGCCGGTCCAGCGGGGCTGCTCGTTTTTGGTCCGCTGAAAATTCCTCACTAGGACCCAGTCACCGGGATTGATGGTGTGACCTGGATCCACAGATGCTGGTGGCAAGTTATCATGAACCTGTTGATGCAAGACACGCAATTTAGCCGTCAAATCATACAAATAGTCCACCAACACAGGATATTCGATGTCACTAAACTGCACTGGCCTCGGCACTCCCCACACATTCACCGGACGGCCAAAAACAATTTAATAGGGACTAAGGCCAATCCGGGAATGTACTGTAGTTCTAGTTGACAAAAGTGCCAACGGCAAAGCATCTGGCCATTGAAGACCAGAACTCGCCTGAATTTTGGCTAACTTTAGCTTCAAAGTGCCATTATAGCACTCAACTAAACCAGCTGATTGGGGATGATTCGCAGCGTGGAATTTCTGACGAATTCCCAACCCTTCACACACTCTTTTCATCACCTTCCCCACGAATTCACTTCCATTATCACTCCATACCATCCTTGGCAACCCAAACCTAGGGAAATATTCTTTGACCAGGACTTTAGCAGTGGACGAGGCAGTATTATCTTTTAGGGGGTATGCTTCTACCCATCTAGAAAAGGCGCAAACAACTACAAGGACATACTTTAAAATATTGCACCTTTCCATGTGGATGAAATCCAATTGCAAAACCTCGAAAGGATACGTCGGAGGAGCAAAGTGACCAGTTGGGGTTCCCTTGCCAGGATTATACATTAAACACACCATGCAATTCTTGACCACATTCTCCGCACACTTGGGAATTCCAGCATTCTGCCATACTGGAGCCAACAACTTACAAATCCCTTTCACACTGATGTGAGACAAACCATGTGCCATCGTAACCACCGCAAGCACATACGCATCTGGCAACATCCATCTTTGGTGTTCTGACAATTCAACCCAACAGCCAGTCGAATCCAATCTACCCGTAGTTTCTCTCCAAACATTCTTCTCACTTTCAGTAGCTTCAGCCTGTATTGATTTCACACTCTCCACCGTATCTTCGCACATTCCAACATCACCAATCCATCTCGCAGGGCCTGCAACATACATTCGGCTCATCAGATTTCTTGCTGTGTCTTTCGCAACTTCATCCGCAAAAGCATTACCACGGCCAACATCATCCGTAACCTTCCGATGAGCACTACACTTCACAATCGCAACTTGCTTCGGCAAAGTAAGTGACTCGAGAAGCTCATTCACCAACTGTCCATGCTGGATTTTAGTTCCATGGGAAGTAAGAAACCCACGCTCTCTCCACAAACGCTCAAAACTGTGAGCAACACCAAACGCATACTGACTCTCAGTATAAACATTCACTCGTTTTCCTTCCGACAACACACACGCTCTAGTCAGTGCAATCAACTCTGCTGCTTGCGCAGAATTCTGTGGTATACGTGCTGTCTCAACAACTGTATTTAAAGTTGTGATAGCATACGCTGCAGTCGTCTCACCATTCGGAAGCTTAAAACACGAACCATCAACCCACAGCGTACCATCCACATTCTCAAAAGGAGTGTCTTTTAGATCCACTCTAGCTTTTGTTTCTTCCTCTGTACGAAGAAAACAATCATGCTGTTCTTGAGCGTCCGTCTCTGTAGAGATCGGCAATAATGTAGCTGGATTCAACACGTTACATCTTCTGATGTGGACGTGGCTAGCCAACAGTGTCAACTCGTAGCCTGAAAGACGTGCACTAGTAAGGTGCTGTGTCTTAGTCCTGTTTAATAAGGTATCCACTGCATGCGGAACCATCACAATCAACGTATTATCCATCACCAGTCCAGCAGACTGTCGGATAGAAACAGCAGCTGCCGCTGTAGCTCTCAAGCAACTCAGCAACGCTCTAGCTACCGGATCTAACGTTGATGAAAAATACGCGCATGGACGCTGCTTGTCCCCAAAAGATTGTGTCAACACTGACAACGCACATCCCTCTCTCTCGTGCACATACAACGTGAAAGGCTTGTATAGTCTGGAGTACCCAACACAGGAGCAGAACACAATGCATCACGCAACTCAGAAAAACGTTTCTGACAATCGTCAGACCACGGAAGAGGATTCGGTGTATCTGTACAAGTCAAAGCCAACAGAGGTTTCGCTAATAGAGAGAAATTTGGAATCCACTGTCTACAATACGACGTGATATCCAAGAAAGCACGCACTTCTCTCTGTGTGCTTGGTACAGTCATTTGCGCAATCGCTTGAATTCGTTCTGGGGTCAACCTTCTTCCCTCCTTTGACAAGAGATGACCTAAGTAGGTCACTTCTTGGCAACAATACTGCAACTTAGAAGGTGACACTTTATGATGCAAGTCCGACAAATGTCGCAACAAAGAAAGAGTAGCTTCTTTACAAGTTTTCTCATCATCAGCGGCCATTAACAGATCATCCACAGACTGAATAAGAGCAGCACCAGCAGGCAACACAAGAGTATCAAGTTGAGTTTTCAAAGCCTGGCTATAAATAGAAGGACTTTCGCAATAGCCTTGGGGAGCTCTCTTAAACCGGAAGCTTCGGCCTCCTAAAGAGAAGCCAAAAATATCTCTACTCTCTTCAGCAATTGGAATGCTGAAGAAAGCATTTTTCAAGTCTATGACTGAAAACCAGGTAGCTGAAGCAGGAATCAAAGTCAGCAAAGCAGTAATATCCGGGACAACTGGAAACTGTGGCACGACAATTTTGTTAACCTCTCTAAGATCGATCACAAACCTGTAAACAGGTGGCTGAGAAGAGTCAGTGTGCTTTAGGACAGGCAAAACCGGACTGTTACACACATTACCTCTTGTTTCTTCAATCACATCTTTCTCAATCAAATCATAGATGATCGCTAAAAGCGCTCTTTCACCATCGCTAGAAATCCTATACTGGGGAATGCACGGCAATTTAACATTCGCTTTAAGCGTTACAACGTAAGGTAGAATCTCCAAAAGACCCACATGAATAGGACCAGTAGCCCAAAGAGTATCAGGGAGAGAACGCGATTCCGGTGGAAGCCGATCTTTAGACAAATACATCGGAGAGATCACTCTCTTACCCAATGTACGCTGTACTCCCGAAGGAGAACAATGTAATGTTGCATGCAACCTTTTCAACAAATCCAAACCCAACAAATTCTCACCACAACCTGTTGTTAAAATGAGAGGTGCTTCCAACTCACAAGGCCTTATAGAAAGAGACAAGGGACTAGAAACTGGGTTACAAACTGGGGCGCCTGAGAATCTTACTGAAACATTAGTTAAGTCAGACAAAGGTGCGCCAGGCAGTTTAAAGTGCATGATAGAACTCTTCGCTACACCAGTATCCAAAAGAAAAGGCTCTACCACACCCGCAACATAAGGCCCACTCTGATCTACTGGAACCGACTCTACTCCCTCTCTTTGTCCATGGCTGTCCTAGCAATCATTATAGTCAGCATTCTCACTTTCGACATAATAGTCATCGGCATAGTACTGAGTCGACCGACCAGATGTCATTGTCTGTTGATCAAAGCAATTCATAGAATTCTGCGGGGGAAAGGAACGTTCGTTCTGAAAACCACCACAGCCTCTCGGGGCCGGCATACCACTTGGGCGTTGTCGTAAAACAGTGCACTCATTTTTATAATGACCTTCCTCCTTACAATACGCACACTGATTCAAACCCAAGGGTGGTCTTGGAGGAAAATACCCAACGTTCTGTTGCGGTCTCTGAAATGGCGGAGGTTGCTGAAACTGTGGGCGTTGCTGTGATTCTTGCTGATTCGAGCGAGGCGGATACGCCTGCTGCAAAAGAACCTTCGTCTTTAAGTCTTTAGTCTTTTTCTCTACTCTATCTTTCTCGTCCTTATCCCTATTCTCATAGTACTGTGCAGTTGCCAATATCTGGGCCGACGAAGAAACAGCCCAAGATCTTTCAGAATCTTTCAACTTATTACATAGTTCAGGCAGTAAGTTAAAGACGAACTTATCTACGAACAATCTTTGCCCACCTTCCGTACTCATATCCTGACCACTATGATCTATAAATGTCTCTTCAAACCTAGAGAAGGAATCAGATACACTTTCGTCCTTCTTTTGCTTCCATGCTGCTAACTTGTCCCAATTTACTCGTAACGCTGGCTTCATCGTTTTCATAAGATCTATAATTCTGCCAGGTAGATCTGCCACTAAAGCCTCAGGTTTAGCACCACCAACCTGTCTAGCGTCTGCAGCAGCAATATTGAGCCATGTGTCACCTAATTCAACTGCATGATCCTCATGACTAATCTTTGCCCATAGAGGTTGGGGTACTACATTACCCAACAGCATATCTATGTCGGCTAAATTCATGATGCATGCGTCAACTGTCTGGGACAATTCTTTGTAATAGCCAGCTGGATTCTTACGGGGATCAGGTAAAGACTGTTTAAGGGCCAAAACTTCTACTCTCTTCCATGGCACATGTACCCATACTCTTTGAAAATGTGCTGGTATAGCTGGGGGAACATTATTCGAACCAGCAGCTACCGCATCACGCCACACTGGAGGAACTTCTCTCATCGGATACTGTCTCACTTTCCTCCTAACTGCGGAATCAGGCTCAAACAGTCGCTGAGAAGGGAAATCGCTCCTTAACGCAAGTACCATCGCAACTGCATTCTCAATTCCGGGACCCACTATCGTACCTTTCGCAAACTCAGACTGGACATTTAGCAATTCTACAGGGACTGAACCCAATCATTATCTTCCCATTCCTCACAAAGGAAAGTACACATAACATCAAAAACGTACCTTTGTTTCAGTGCCTCCCACTGTTGGAAGACATCCATAACTGATTCTAAGTTATACCTCGAATCATTCGAAACCCATCTGCGAGCCAAAAGATCTAACACTTCCCGTTCTTCGGGACCAGGTAGCTGACTTCGCATTTGTTTACGTGCAGAAACAGGGGTCATACTCAATGACCCAAAGAAAGGAGACAAAAGACCAGTAACAGTATCAGTCATTCGTTGTCGAGCAGAAGGAGAAGCTGTCATAAGGACAGGAGACAAAGTATTTTGAGGTGATAGAAGCGTAGGGTTAGTAGCAAGAGAAGTTGAAGGTACAGGATAATAAGGCAAAGTAGTTCCAGACAAAACCGATAGCAAAGTCGGCGGCCACTGAGGAGGCTGCGCCGTAGGAGGAAAAACCAGCTGATGAGGAGCCGGTGGTTGAGCAGCAACAAGAGGTTGTGCAACTGGAGGTTGCGGAGGTGCCGTAGCACTCTGTGCATAAGGGGGTGGTAATCTCAACAAATGTGACATCAAAGGATCCTTCTCAGGGTCCTTCGTTACATTCTCAAGAAGAGATGGCAATGCTGGATAACATTTATCAATAGCCATATTATGTTGCCTATCTGACACCTCAATTGCTTTATCTTCTTCGTCCTCTTTAAACTGCCTAGCAGCTTGCATTATTGACAACCCCTTTTCTCTCTTATCTTTTTAGGTTGTTTGATTTCTCGTTGTCTGGCTTCTTTACGCCAAAGGCGAAAGGAGTCAAACATTGCCGGCCGGGCTTTCTTCCTAAATTATTTAACTTCCAAATTATCTAGAATCTCTGTGTCATAGCTACCATGATGTGGCCATTTTAAAACACTGTCTTTCCTAGTGTATCAGACCCATACTTCATTAAACATAATGGGGCCCACGCCGTGTTTAGAGTAGAGCTCATAAGTCGGAGTTCCAACTGGAGGTATCGGACATGAATCCTCCAATCGGGAATCCCTGTTACAACCACAACAAAATATTCTCCCAATGTTGCTAAGACTAGGCATCTTCGCTCACTAATCTAGCTTCAAACTTCAAGGGATTACGCAAATATACGAGTCCCTCGGCTTTGGAAATTGCAATTTTCAAATCAAAACTAAGGACCAAACAAACTAAGAACCAAGAACCAAAAACTAAGGACTGGGAGCGACCCACTTATACTCAACTGAGGTATCAGTCACACCACCAGAAGACCCGTCTATCGTCTCGCCGTACAAAGCATCACAAATGGGTCCAAGACAGGGCGATAGTCAGGGCAGCAGTCCTTCGTAGCCGTCAGGAAAGCGTGAAGCCTCGCAGAAAAGACCTTCAGTCCACATTCGACATGCCGGGGTCGATGAAGTGGTGGCCGTCCTCCAGAATTTCCTCACGAAGCTCCTCACGATCTTCAGGCTTGGACCGGTACCGCTGAAGTCACCCCACGTTGGGCGCCAACTGAAGAACCGGGTTATTTAAGACCCGGCGGCGCCAGGGGCACGCCCAAAGTCTTCGGGTATCACCTGTCTTAGAACACAGAGACACGGAAACTTCTTGGTGGCGTCAAAGATCTAATTTATTGGCTGCAGCCAGTAACAGAAGTCCTAGAAGTCAACACGGTATGAGTTCTCAGGAGACTGCTCAATTTTACAAAGCAAGTCATCCCTTTTTATGCCAAAAATCACATTCCAGACAAATACCTAACATTTACAAACTGTCCAATCACATGTATCCACACCCAAATTATCGCATGACGGTAAAACCCACTTTTCAGTTACCCGGCCCATGATCAATCATTGGTCAAACCCAACATTCTTCTTAAGACAGGTCGAACGAACCCATAATAAAAAAGGGCACATCCCCATCGTAAATAGACCATAAAGAAAGGAGCAGAAACAGGTGTGAGTAAGATAAGGCATATTTGTGTGCAATAAAGTTTTACGATGTCCTGTGCTCTGATCCTTAATCTTGATCAGCTAAAGGGCAGGAACTGGTTTAACAAGGTCAGCTTCAGGCAACAGGGTCAGTTCACTCAGGTCAAACAGGAGTCAGCACGAACTGGAGGTACATGTACTTAAAGGACTTGTTTAGCCACAGTCATCGGCCTATGTGAGGGCAACCACAAAATGGATGCCATACACAAAATGGAACCCAAGGGTTCAGAACGAAATCCCTAAATACGTAGTGAATCCATCAGTCTAACATGATGAAAACACTCATACTTGCCGCACTAACTAGTTACGGTTCGCTAATATCAAAATCATAACGAAACCATGACCTTTATGGAACGGGTTCAGAATTCACGGAACCTCACCGTCTCAGTATTTTTTATATTAAAAAGTAATTCCTGAGGAAAACCATACTTAACCACCCAGGGCCCCTAAACCTCATGCATTCGGTTGTGAGAGTATACTATCGTTAATACAACATATATATGTTATTATTAAATTATTTAATACATGAATAATACATAATTACGAATACCTAGTTAAAATAATACGGTGAGAGGTTTCTCAAAGAGTAACTCTGCCACCTACTAATGAATTGCATGATAAAGACTTGTGATGTAAAGACTTGCATGCCAACAGTCATTTTGTTGTAAAAAATGAGTGGTAAATGCAGTACAATATTAAGGCTGTTTTGCAGAGGACCCACTTCTTCCACTTGATGTGCCTCCACAATAACAAAGGCACACTGCATTCTCTGTTTAGCACAGATTTGGACAATGTCTATGAAGGGGTGATGAGATTGGCCAATCCTATCATGAGGAAAGTTGGTGCAATGACCTACAGGAGGCTAGGGGCCTTGATGCGTCCCATGAGTCTGGGCTCCTCTCACCCCCCCTTGCCCTACCACTGAGGAGAATGTTTCTTACACCATGCTGATGCATAGGATAGCTGAAGTCCTTGACCTCTAGCTCTCCACCTTGTAGGTCAAGACTAATGTTCTTGGTAATGTTCAAGGTCCTTCATTGAAGGCATACATTCACGGATACCCTCTTACCTTTTAACAAGGCCCTTACAGATGCTTTGTTCGGGGCATGGACTAAACCTTGCAGATGGAGACATTCAGAAAAATTGTCTTTTTATCCACCAGCCTGGTGGTTCAGACAGTAAATACCAGCAGCCTGCTGGGATTCTATTCTCGCACACTGTGGTTGGTATTTAGAGGCTCAAGTCCTTCCAGGTGTCCATGAAGAACTCCAACCTCTCCTTGCCCAAGCCATGCAGGATGGGCAGAGCTTGGCCAAGTTCACAATCCATTGTGGCTCGGTCACCACCAATTCCATTGGATGGGCTATTGGCACGAGTTTCGCCATTCTCCACAATGCTTGAATGTGGTCCATTGTTTTTTAAGGCAATGTTCAGTCATCCCTCATGGACATGCTGTTCAATGGGACTCATCTGTTTAGGACAAGGCAGACTCTGCTCTTGAGTGATTCAAGGAGAGCAGGTCTACACCACACTTCCTAGGCTTATCTGTCCCGTCTCACCAGCTGCATCAGCCCTACTGCTTCTCTCGCAGCTTCGGCAGTGGGACCCTATATTGTCAGCCAAGAAAAAACCCACAAGGTTCCCAGCAGTTTTGCAGTCGATGCTGTGTTGCCCACAATTTCCCGATCAAGGGGCCACTCAGCTCAATACACCCCCTGCAGCCAAACCCTTTTTGCCTGCCCTTAGTGGAGCACAGCCAGCCGATGGGAGGCAGTGTCCAATGATTCTTGATGTGATGGGAGGCAGGGTCCAATTATTCTTGATGGGTTTGAGGCCATAATTTACAGGACCCACTATTGTAGGACTCACTTGTCCGATACAGGTGGGTCCTGCAAATTTTAAGCTTGATGTGCCTTACCCCCCATTGGTTTCCCGCTGCCTTCCACCATCCCCTCAGTGACTGACGGAGGACCAACTCTCCATTTTGCAGCATTACGTCAAGAAGGCGCCTGCATTAAAAGTAGGAGCTGGTTGCTGTTCCCCCTTCTTTCTGATGCACAGGAAGGACAGAGGCAGTTGTCCTATTTTAACCTGCATCTAAAAGGAGAAATTCAAAATGCTCACACTGGCCCATGTATTTCCCACCCTCAACCTTGGAGACTGGATGGTGGAGTTGGACCTGCAGGATCCCAATTTCCATACACCCTTAATTCAGGTCCATTGTTTCTACCTGTGCCTTTTCAGCTTGCTGCGGACCCTTTTGGTCTCTCTAGTGCCTCTCGGGTGTTCAGGAAAGTGATAGCAGTGATAGCAGCACACCTGCTTATGGTCAGGGTGCTAGTCTTCCCCTACCTCAACTGCTGGCTGTTGAAGGTGGGATCGCTTGAGGGAGCCACCAACCATCTCTAGACTACAGCAATCCTCCTGTCATCTTTAGGGTTCACTATCAATACGCCAAAGTCACACCTGACTTTTTTTATGATGCTCCCCATTTTCAGAGCCATTCTGAACAGGGTTTGGTTTCCAAGACATTAAGGCTATGATCAGATCTTTCAGACAGGGTCCTGGATTTCAGTGAGGTGGACTCTGAAGTTACTGGAAGTGATGGTCTTCTACATCATGCTGGTCGAGCATGCCAGAGTGCATATCCATTGGTGTCTGATGTCTTGATGGGTCCAACATCAAGGGACCTCTCTGACCATGTTCAGATTACAGAGAAGACTGCAAAAGATCTGCAGCGGTGGTTACTGGACCAGGGTTGTGTATATGGCAGACCTATCTCTCTTCCCCAACCAGAGTTGACAGTGGTGACCGGTGTAACACTTCTGGGCTGCGGTGGCAATCTGGGAGCTGTGGGGATCAGAAGCCTCTAGTCCACAGCTTTCCAAACTTTTTATGTTGGGGACACACTTTTTGGAGATGTATCATTTTGGGACACAGTAAGGCAGTATAGCTAGCGAACGTAGCGTAGCGAGCCCAAACTACTAAGGGTGGTTCTGGGGGGGGGGGGGGGGTTCTCACTCACTCTGTCTGTCTCCCTCTCTCTCCCTCTCTCTCTCTGTAACTGTCTCCCTCCCTCTGCCTCCCTCCCTCTCTCTCCCTCTGTCTCCCTCCCTCTCTCTCCCTATGTCTCCCTCCCTCTCTCTTCCTCTGTCTCCCTCCCCTATCTCCCTCTGTCTCCCTCTCTCTCTCTCCCTCTGTCTGTCTCTGTCTGTCTGTCTGTCTGTCTCCCTCTGTATGTTTGTCTCCCTCTGTCTGTCTCCCTGTCTGTCTACCTCCCTCTGTTTGTCTGTCTGTCTCGCTTCCTCTGTCTCCCTCCCTCTGTCTCCCTCCCTCTGTCTCCCACTCTGTCTCCCTCCCTCTCTCTCCCTATGTCTCCCTCCCTCTCTCTCCCTATGTCTCCCTCCCTCTCTCTCCCTCTGTCTCCCTCCCTCTCTCTCCCTCTGTCTCCCTCCCTCTCCCTTCCTCTGTCTCCCTCCCCCTATCTCCCTCTGTCTCCCTCTCTCTCTCCCTCTGTCTGTCTCTGTCTGTCTCCCTCTGTATGTTTGTCTCCCTCTGTCTGTCTCCCTCTGTCTGTCTACCTCCCTCTGTCTCTCTGTCTCCCTCTGTCTGTCTGTCTCCCTCTGTCTGTCTCTGCCTGTCTGTCTCTGTCCGTCTACCTCCCTCCCTCTGTCTGTCTCGCTTCCTCTGTCTCCCTCCCTCTGTCTGTATGTTGCTCTCTGTCTCCCTCCCTCTGTCTCCCACCCTCTGTCTCCCACCCTCTGTCTCTTACCCTCTATCTCCCACCCTCTGTCTCCCACCCTCTGCCTCCCCATGTCTGTCTCCCTCTCCTTCTCTCTGCCTCCCCCTGACTGTCTCCCTCTGACTCCCCCGACTGTCTCCCTCTCCTTCCCTCTGCCTCCCCTGACTGTCTCCCTCTGCCTCCCCCTGAATGTCTCCCTCTCCTTCCCTCTGCCTCCCTCTGACTGTCTCTCTCTCCTTCCCTCTGCCTCCCCCTGATTGTCTCCCTCTCCTTCCCTCTGCCTCCCCCTGACTGCCTCCCTCTGCCTCCCCCGACTGTCTCCGTCTGCCTCCCCCTGACTGTCTCCCTCTGCCTCCCCTGACTGTCTCCCTCTGCCTCCCCTTGACTGTCTCCCTCTGCCTCCTCCTCCTCCTGACTGTCTCCCTCTCCTTCCCTCTGCCTCCCTCTGTCTGTCTTCCTCTCCTTCCCTCTGTTCCCCCCTGACTTTCTCCCTCTGCCTCCCTCCCTCTGTCTGTCTCCCTCTCCTTCCCTCTGCATCCCCCGACTGTCTCCCTCTGCCTCCCTCCCTCTGTCTCCCTCTCTATGTCTCCCTCTCTATGTCTCCCTCTCTATGTCTCCCTCTCTCTGTCTCCCTCTCTCTGTCTCCCTCTCTCTGTCTCCCTCTCTCTCCCTCTCTCTGTCTCCCTCTCTCTCTGTCTCCCTCTCTCTCTGTCTCCCTCTCTCTCTGTCTCCCTCTCTCTCTGTCTCCCTCTCTCTGTCTCCTTCTCTCTGTCTCCCTCCCTCTCCCTCCCTCTGTCACCCTCTGTCTCTCTGTCTCCCTCTCTCTCACTTCCTCTGTCTCCCTCTCCGCCTCCCTGTTTGTCTCAGTCTCTGCCCCTGCTGTCCCTGTCTCTGCCTCTATCTGTCTGTCTGTCCCTGTCTCCCTACCTCTGTCTCCCTCTCCATCTCTGTCTGTCTCTGCCTCTGTCTGACTTCCCCTGTCTCTACCTCTATTTGTCTCTGTCTGTCCCCGTCTCTGTCTGCATCTCTGTCTGTCTGTGTCTCCCTTACTCTCTCTGTCTCCCTCCGTCTCTCGCAGTCTCCCTCCCTCTCTATCTCTCTCCCTTTCTCTACCTCTCTCACCCTTCCTCTGTCTCACTCACTCTGTCTGTCTCCCTCTCTCTCTATCTCCCTCTTTCTCCCTCCCTCTCTCTCCCTCTGTCTCCCTCCCTCCGTCTGTCTCTTGTCTGTCTCCCTCCCTCTGTCTCCCTCTGTCTGTCTCCCTCTCTCCCTCCCTCTGTCTGTCTCCCTCTGTCTGTCTCCCTCTGTCTGTCTCCCTCCCTCTGTCTATCTCCAACTGTCTCCCTCCCTCTGTCTGTCTCCCTCTCGGTCTCCCTCTGTATCCTTCTCTCTGTATCCTTCCCTCTGTCTCAATCCCTCTGTATCCGTCCCTCTGTTTCCCTCTCTCTGTTTCCCTCTCTCTCCCTGTCTTCCGCCCTCTATCTCACTGTCTCCCTCCCTCTGCCTGTCACCCTCTGGCACCTCACCCCAGCTTCCCAGGCACACACAGCTGCACCACAAGTACTACGCAGGTCTTTTAAGGACCATTTACTTGTTAATGGGGCTTTATTGTGAATCCCCCCCCCCCAGAGCAGAGTGTCTCGAAGTCTGCGCTGCTGTGGCTGACTCCGAGACACTCTTTCAAAGGAATGCCTCCTAATTAGCAGTTATGTGCTAAGTGCCTCATCCTGCGACACACCCACCACTTGCAGGCGACACAGTACTGTGTCGGGACACACAGTTTGGAAAGCTCTGCTCTAGTCTTTAGCGGAATCCCGGCACCAAATCAACCTTCTGGAGCTGGAGGCCATCAGCTTGGCATTGAACGCCTTCCTTTCAACTGTCAAAGGTAGGCTGGTACAAGTGCTCATCGACAACAGCACTGCAATGTGGTACTGCAAAAGCAGGGGAGGGTGGGATCATAATCCCTGTGCTTAGGAGGCCCTGTGCTTCGGGGGCCCTGTGCTTCGGGAACTAGCAGGACCACCAAGGGATTTTCCTGGTGGAGAACCACCTGGCAGGATCTATGAATGCCACTGCAGCATTCCTCTATACCTTTTTGCTGATGCAACATCTGCCCTGAGTTCTCAAGAAGATCAAAACTGACCAATCAAAATCATCCTAGTGGCCCCAGATTCAGACAGTTTGTTATCCAGAACGCCTGGGCTTGGGCATCTGTCCTCTGATCCGCCTGCCCCTATGGGAAGATCTGCTGTCACAGCAGAAGGGCAGGTTCTGTACCCAGGCCTTCACAATCTCCACCTGTATGCTTGAAGATTGAGTGGTGACAGCTGAACAACTTCGACTTTCCTCTGGAGGTGGTTGATGTCATCATGGCACTCAGTGTCCATCGACAAAAACTGTATACGCCTGTATTTGGGACAAATTTGTGGCTTGGTGTGGTACTCAACAGATAGGGCCCCCTCTGGGCAAAGTTGTCTGACATTTTATTTCTCTAATCCCTGGCCCAGCCAGTCTTTACTCGGGCATGGTTAAAGGGTAACGTTTGGCTTTTTTGAGGTTGCTGGATCAGCCCTCATTGTTGTAGACCGCAGCACTTATGCACTTTTTGAAAGACTTACAGCATTTGTTTCCTTCCTGTCCCTTTGTCATGCCCCAGTGGGACCTTAACTTTCTCCTTATGTTTTGATGTACACTCCCTTTCCAGCTGCTTTTTTGTGTCTCCTCACCCTCAAGACAGTGTTGCTTGTCCCCATACCATCAGCACTGTCAATGAGTAAGCTTCAAGCTCTCTGAGCCAATCCATCACATACCATCTTTTTCTCAGACAAACTAGTTTAGAAGTCGATGTGGAATGGCATCTTTTCTGCCTAAATTTGTGATGCCATTCCACATTTACCAGAACATTACCTTGTTTGCGCTCTTTGCTCCACCTCACCCCTTTAAGGAGGAGGTGAGACTCTATCTCTTGAACCCCAGGAGATCGCTGTGCTTGTACATAGATCGTACCGAAGAACACTGGGTGAACGGTCAGCTCTTTGTGGTGCTCTGTGGAAAAAGGAGGGGTGTGCAGAAGAGAACCATCTCCCACTGGGTCGTGCTCTGAATGAAGATCTGCCGTGCATTGTCCAATTACCGAATTTTGAATGAAATCTACCGAATTCCGATCACAAAAAAGTAATACTTTACCACTCGTTTAAAACTGGGGGTAACCCTTTGCAAAGGGGAAGGGGACCCCAGAGGGCCCCTTCTCCTTTGATAATGTAAATAATAATGTCTTTTATAATGTCTTTTAAGAGCAGACATATAAAAAGTGTGAAGAAAGATGGGCAGAGGCAGGGACCCTGATGTGGACGTGGCTAGCCAACAGTGTCAACTCGTAGCCTGAAAGACGTGCACTAGTAAGGTGCTGTGTCTTAGTCCTGTTTAATAAGGTATCCACTGCATGCGGAACCATCACAATCAACGTATTATCCCTCAACGGTCCAGCAGACTGTCGGATAGAAACAGCCGCTGCCGCTGTAGCTCTCAAGCAACTCAGCAACGCTCTAGCTACTGGATCTAACGTTGATGAAAAATACGCGCATGGACGCTGCTTGTCCCCAAAAGATTGTGTCAACACTGACAACGCACATCCCTCTCTCTCGTGCACATACAACGTGAAAGGCTTGTATAGTCTGGAGTACCCAACACAGGAGCAGAACACAATGCATCACGCAACTCAGAAAAACTTTTCTGACAATCGTCAGGCCACGAAGAGGATTCGGTGTATCTTTACAAGTCAAAGCCAACAGAGGTTTCGCCAATAGAGAGAAATTTGGAATCCACTGTCTACAATACGACGTGATACCCAAGAAAGCATGCACTGCTCTCTGTGTGCTTGGTACAGTCATTTGCCCAATCGCTTGAATTCGTTCTGGGGTCAACCTTCTTCCCTCCTTTGACAAGAGATGACCTAAGTAGGTCACTTCTTGGCAACAATACTGCAACTTAGAAGGTGACACTTTATGATGCAAGTCCGACAAATGTCGCAACAAAGAAAGAGTAGCTTCTTTACAAGTTTTCTCATCATCAGCGGCCACTAACAGATCATCCACATACTGAATAAGAGCAGCACCAGCAGGCAACACAAGAGTATCAAGTTGAGTTTTCAAAGCCTGGCTATAAATAGAAGGACTTTCGCAACAGCCTTTGGGAGCTCTCTTAAACCGGAAGCTTCGGCCTCCTAAAGAGAAGCCAAAAATATCTCTACTCTCCTCAGCAATTGGAATGCTGAAGAAAGCATTTTTCAAGTCTATGACTGAAAACCAGGTAGCTGAAGCAGGAATCAAAGTCAGCAAAGCAGTAATATCCGGGACAACTGGAAACTGTGGCACGACAATTTTGTTAACCTCTCTAAGATCGATCACAAACCTGTAAACAGGTGGCTGAGAAGAGTCAGTGTGCTTTAGGACAGGCAAAACCGGACTGTTACACACATTACCTCTTGTTTCTTCAATCACATCTTTCTCAATCAAATCATAGATGATCGCTAAAAGCGCTCTTTCACCATCGCTAGAAATCCTATACTGGGGAATGCACGGCAATTTAACATTCGCTTTAAGCGTTACAACGTAAGGTGGAATCTCCAAAAGACCCACATGATTAGGACCAGTAGCCCAAAGAGTATCAGGGAGAGAACGCAATTCCGGTGGAAGCCGATCTTTAGACAAATACATCGGAGAGATCACTCTCTTACCCAATGTAAGCTGTACTCCCGAAGGAGAACAACGTAATGTTGCATGCAACCTTTTCAACAAATCCAAACCCAACAAATTCTCACCACAACCTGTTGTTAAAATGAGAGGTGCTTCCAACTCACAAGGCCTTATAGAAAGAGACAAGGGACTAGAAACTGGGTTACGGACTGGGGCGCCCGAGAATCCTACTGAAACATTAGTTAAGCCAGACAAAGGTGCGCCAGTGCATGATAGAACTCTTCGCTGCACCAGTATCCAAAAGAAAAGGCTCTACCACACCCGATGTGGCTACTGCAACATAAGGCCCACTCTGATCTACTGGAACCGACTCTACTCCCTCTCTTTGTCCATGGCTGTCCTAGCAATCATGATAGTCAGCATTCTCACTTTCGACATAATAGTCATCGGCATAGTACTGAGTCGACCGACCAGATGTCATTTTCTGTTGATCAAAGCAATTCATAGAATTCTGCGGGGGAAAGGAACGTTTGTTCTGAGGAAACGCACCACGTCCTCTACCCCTTGACACTT